>NC_134856.1:126212488-126482488 GCF_049852395.1 Peromyscus maniculatus bairdii
GGCTTTCCCGGGGCCTCCAAGGTGGCCTGGCAACCAGATTCTTTTGCTGACTCTGAGTGTGACATAGAGAGGTATTTGGTGGAGTGGCAAAGAGAGAGATACTCAGAGAGAAGTGCTGTTCTTAAGCCTTGTCTCAACAGCTTGACGGTCCTCTCTTTTCCAATAGTGTGTGCGAACCCCAGCGGATTCTATTCACTCCATGAAACCGTATCTCCAGTCTGATTGCTTCTCCCTAGTTCTGCGTGGGCTCTTCCGGTCCAGAGGCCATCTTCTTCCTGCTCTGCCCAGTTAGCTGTCCAAGCGGTCCCCAAACTCGCTCCTCATAGTATACTCTGCATACAGCAGCTTCTATCATCTCCCTATGCAGATTCTTAGAATGGCATCACGTCTCAGCCCCAGTGCAAGGAAACCCCTGTGGGCTCGGGGCCTCTGCTTGATCTGGCCCTCTGTTAGCTCTGACCTTAGCTCTTATCACTTTCCTGTGCAGTCAAGCAGGCCTGTCTGCTTGTTATCCTGCCTCAGGGCATTGACACCTGTTCTCTGTTTAGATTATCCTTTACCAGACATTAGCACGGCTCATTTTCTCACCCGGAGTCCTTTCCTGGGAGACCATTCACCAGAGAGGTGTTTCCTGACTATCTTATTTGAAATACACTGCTTTGTGTTTTCTCATGGCTCTTATCCACATGTCACCACGTATGAATTTTATCACTCAAACATACTGCTAGACTCTTCACACAACGAGGTGTACTTTGACTTATTCGCTACTATATCTAGCTGTGAAAGATTGTCTACCATAGAGCAAATAACAACTCTCCCCGTTAGAGCCACAGAATATACCTTAGGAAACTGCTTTAGACTTTTAGTGTCTGTTTCTGGGCAGTCTACTAAAGACTTATTCCTTGACTCATGGGTTATTTGACACTGTGCTAATGGTGCTTAACACATTCATTCATACATATCCATGCATTCCTACATGTTAATTTGGATGCTAGTTGATATTTACTGATATTTACTGAATCCCTATTATGTATTACGTAACCTGTGAGTTAGTATTCTGACCTGCACTGAGCTACTTACTCTCCAGGTATGGCTTGTAGTTAGAGGTAGGGGGCGCTATAACATTTGCCTAGAAGGACCAGAGTCAGAAATGGGTAAAAGCACTTCCTGTCAGGTGGAAGAGAGTAATTAGAACACACTACAGGACTGAGAGAAGTTTAAAAAGTGGAGGCTCTGGCTTAAGTCACAGGTCACGTACTTACCAAAGGCGAGTGTTCAGAACACCATACCAAAACCGCAGGGGTATGCCTTCCCTCCCTGAGCAATGACTCCAAAGTCCATTAACCTCATTGGAGCTGAGATGTGAGACAATCGCCCCAAACTCCAATCTTAATGACAGCACAGGTTCCAAGACACTAAACTATTCAGCTACTCTGAGTTTCCAAGTACCTTTATCACCCCTTGTATATTCAATTTAAGGTTTTAGTTCTTCATGTGTTCTGATCTTCCAGTTACACTACACCCCCAGGAAATGGGGAAATTGTTTTCTGTCTTCTTTTTTTTTTTTTTAAACGAGAAAGCTAACTTAAAATTTTTAGAGTTGAAAAGAAATTTTATAAAGTTTCCTTCATAAGCACATAGCAATACCCTTGACAGAACCTTAGTTCATTATGTACTCATGAAAAGAACACAGCATCCCAGATGAGTCAAAATCGAAGGTGCCAAATGATGATACATGGACTCTTAAAGGGAAGTCGGAGAACGGAGCCAACTTCTCACTCCTGCTGTTTAAGTGTTGGAGGTTATGAGCATTGCTTGCTACACAGGCAGGGGAGTGGGGTCACAAGTGCTTTCAGTCTTGGTTTACTGGGTTTGGAGGGCTTGAGAAATGGGGGCGGAAAGTCTACCATTGATATTGATGTTGAGGGTGCTTGCTTGGTGCTTGTGACTGACAGGTACCATCAAAATTGATATACAAGTATGAATGAAGGTCCACATTTTCTTTAAACCTGGTGTCTTATTGTATTTCTCCATAGTCGTCATGGCACACTTGGCTGATTTGAAGCAGGATAACATAATGTGACTTCAATATTCAGGGAAATTTCCATCTGTCCTTGACCTCCATCTTGACTGCCAATATTTCCATAAGATTTCTGGTTAGAAAAACAGTAGGGGTAGGGACCTTTCCCTCCCTCCCTCCCTCCCTCCCTCCCTCCCTCCCTCCCTCCCCCCTCCCTCCCTCCCTCCCTCCCTCCCCCCTCCCTCCCTCCCTCCCTCCCTCCCTCCCTCCCCCCTCCCTCCCTCCCTCCCTCCCTCCCCCCTCCCTCCCTCCTTCCCTCGTTTCTCCTTTCCTTCCTCTCTTCCTCCTTCCCTGGTGTGAGTACACAGGTATGTGTACTGACGAGATCCACACTGTCTTCCCCAACTGTTTCTCCACCTTACTTCTTTTTCAGACAGAACCTCTCACTGAACCTGGAGCTCACTGATTGGCTAGGCTGGCCAGTGAGCTCCAGACGTTCTTCTGTCTGCCTTCCGGTGTCATGATGATAGGCGCCCTGCATTGGACCTGGGTTTTTATGTGGGTACGAGGGATCCAAACTCAGATTCTCATGTTTGCTCAGCAAGTATTTTACTACCTGAGTCATCTCCCCAGCCCTGACAGGGACTTCTCTGCCTTCTCTATATCACGACTAAAGTAAAAACGATTAAACCAATATATAACCAATTTGTATTTATTAGTAATAATCACATCATCATGAGCTACTTTCCCACGGCCGCTCTAGCAAAGCTCCGTAGATTCAGCACCTTAAAACAAGGGAAACTGGTTTTATTGCAGCTTGGGGGCCTGGTTTCAGATCCAGTGAGACTGA
Organism: Peromyscus maniculatus bairdii; assembly: GCF_049852395.1. Taxonomy (NCBI): domain Eukaryota; kingdom Metazoa; phylum Chordata; class Mammalia; order Rodentia; family Cricetidae; genus Peromyscus; species Peromyscus maniculatus. Next base: position 126,215,359 of record NC_134856.1, read on the forward strand.
GCTCCTGTCAAGGGCGCTAGGGGAGAATTACTCTGCTTTTTCCAGTTTTAGGTGACTGTCAGCACTCCTGGACTTGAGCCTGTAACACTCCAGAGTCTGCTCAGTGAGCACATTGCCTCCACCCCTTCTGCCTGTCTGATTTCCTTCTATTCCTTTCTTACAAGGACACTTGTCAATGTACTTGAGTCTCACCTGGTTCATCTGGGGTCATTCCATCATTTCAATATCCTTAGCTTCAGAACATCTGCAAAGGTGCCTTTCCAAAATAAGATACCTTCTTGGGTTCCAGGGTGTGTCTCTGTAGGGGTACAGAGGACTACCATTCAACCCAGTCTTTACCTAATGTTTATCGTTCTCTGGGTTAAATCTGCCTTACTAGTTGTTACAAAGATTTCCAAATTAGCATTCTGCATGGAACCTCTATGAATCAGAATTTTTTTGAGGACAGCTGCTCAAGGATGGAACTAGATTAAGATTCCAATAGGAGGATGGTTTATAGAGGGCATGAGAAATTTATAGTCAATTGTCAAACCAGAGACAGACAATCAGCATATGCTAAATCACTCTGCCATTCACTTTCTGACGTGGTTTTGTTTAGTACTTCTTACAAATTTGGGGGTGTGCCTATTCATTTTTACACTTTTTTTTTTCATGGTAGGGATTGAACCCATGGTCTTACACATGGTAAGCATTCTACCACAGAGCTATACCCCCTGCCCTAGATTTTCAGACAGAGTCTCAATGTATAGACTAGGCTGGCCTCAAACTCACAATCTTCCCGCCTCTTCCTCAGGAGTGATGGGATCATAAGCATATGCCATCATCTCTGTCACTGTGATATACTCTAATCACTATTTCAATAAATGGGGAAACAGGCTCTGGAAGCTAGGACGTGTTCTCAAATCCTACTACCTATTAAGGCAGAGTCAAACTTCCAAGCCAATCCCAGCTCTTGTATCTAAAAATCTGTTACCTTTCTGGCCAAGAGAAAAGATTTTGTGTGCACCTGGGACCTGGGCGTTCTGTGTTCCTATCATATGCTGGAGTTCCCAGTAAGGAGAAGAGTGAGGAGCCCTTTAGGCTTTGACTGGTAGTGGCCTCTCACTTCAGGCCTTTTCTGAATTCTATTTTAAGGCAGGAGAGGAGCAAGAATGAACAGTGCCCTTCCAGTATAATCATTGTTATTATATGTTGTTACCATTGTTGTCTTTCTTTTTTTTTTAAAAAATGGCTTACTATTTCCTCTGATCTCCAGGCAAACTTTATTTATTAACATACAAATAAAATATCACCACACATAGGAGACGTTAAGCTCACTCCCACAGGGACACACTTCCTCCAACAAAGCCACACCTCCTAATAATGCCACTCCCTTTGGAGGCCGTCTTCCTTCAAACCACATGCCACTATTGTACCCTTAGGGTTATCATGTCATGCTGGTAATTGTTGTAATTCATAGGTTTGATAGCTTTCTGGAACCATTGTTGTCTTTCAACAGGTAGGATGGGCCTGAAAAATTCAAACATGATTTTCTAGGGTGGGGTACTGAGCAAGAATATATGAAGGTCACACTATGGCAACTCAGTCACAGCAGGACAACCTCAATAAACCGGAAAAGCCAGTCCCCCCAAGAGGCAGTAAAAGTTTCCAAAAACTAATTATGAGACTCAGAATTAAAACTGACTTAAAAAAAAGAAACATATGTATTACAGTAGAATATCAAAAAGTTTAGTTTTTTCAAATTGAAAATATAAGTGTGAATCTTGATTCTCTCTTTGATGGAAAGGAAATTTCTTCATTCAATGACATAGAACTAGAAAATTCCTTCTGTGGTTATATGTACCAACTTCAATGATCCTTTTCACTTCATCTTTAAAATAATTCAGTAACATCAGTATCCAGTCATTGGGAGATAGCTTCGTTAGCAAAACAATGCTAGTGCGACCTGCATGGGGTGGAGGCACTGAGGGCTAAGGAGAAAGCCCCATAACCCAGCGCTCGCTCGGTAAGAGCCTATCTTCCATTGAAGACAGAGGTTAGGGTAAGAGCCTATCTTCCATTGAAGACAGAGGTTAGGGTAAGAGCCTATCTTCCATTGAAGGCAGAGGTTAGGGTAAAAGCTTATCTTCCATTGAAGACAGAGGTTAGGGTAAGAGCCTGTCTTCCATTGAAGACAGAGGTTAGGGTAAGAGCCTGTCTTCCATTGAAGACAGAGGTTAGGGTAAGAGCCTGTCTTCCATTGAAGACAGAGGTTAAGTGTTTAGAATTACTCAATAATTATCTCCTTTGCAACAGTCATTAAGCCGAGTAGCAGATTTTTAATTAGACTTCAATGGGTGACTCACTAATGGTTTAATGACAAACATAATTTAATAATCAGGCCCTTCATTTGTCTTGGAAAACCCTGACTGTTCTGTCATCCTCAATGCAGGCATTTGACAAAAGACTTAAGATCTCAGAGGCTCTAGACTTTGGCATAATTCATTCAATTTTTTTGTGAAGGTTTCTTTTGTTAGTGAATGTTTCTTTTGTGTTTGTGGGTGTATGCATATGTGCACATGTGGAGGCCAGATGTTGGTGTCATTGTATTTTTCAAATGCTCTTCACCTTAGTTTTTGATCCAGGCTCCATCACCAAACCTGGAATTCACCAATATAGCTAGACTTTCTAGTTAATAAGCCTCAGGGACCTTCCTGTCTCTGTTTTCTCAGTGCTGGGGTTATAGACATGGCTGTGTCCCCTGACTCTTTTGTGTGAATTCTAGAAGACTGAACTTAGGTTCTCATGCTTGTGTGGTAAGCGATTTAGCAATTGAGTCATCTCTCTAGCCCCTGAATGTCTCTTTATGGGCAAGAGCCAGCCCTAATTCTTCGGTGTTACAGACCTAAACCAGGACAGAGTCTGTAGGGTGGTTCTATTGCCTGCTCCTACACCTCCTGGATCTTACTCCTGGAAACTTTTTTTTTTTTTTTTTTTTGGTTTTTCGAGACAGGGTTTCTCTGTGTAGCTTTGCACCTTTCCTGGAACTCACTTGGTAGCCCAGGCTGGCCTCGAACTCACAGAGATCCGCCTGGCTCTGCCTCCCGACTGCTGGGATTAAAGGCGTGTGCCACCACCGCCCGGCACTCCTGGAAACTTTGACTCCTCATCTGGATGCCTGGAGAAGATGTCAACTGATTAGCTAATTAAAGTGGCTAATCATGTTGACTGTCCAATGTTTGGGGTCCTTCAGGCATATTTAACTGCTACCAATGGGTTCTTGGGGAGAAAGGACCTTTGAGAGGCAGAAACAAAACAGTACTGCTGTGGAATATTAGCTGAAGATGTGTTGCATTTGCTTATGCCGTGGAACATTTACTTAATGATGCAAAAATGTGTTGCCTTCTTTTATGTTGCATTTGTTTAACTCTGTGTAGCTGTGTTACTCTGCCTATCTAAAATACCTGATTGGTCTAATAAAGAGCGGAATGGCCAATAGATTGGCAGGAGAAAAGACAGGCAGGGCTGGCATGAAGAGAGAATAAATAGGAATAGAAATCTGGGAAGCAAAGAATGAAGAGCAAAAGGAGAAGGAGAGGAGGACTCCAGGAGCCAGCTACCCAGCTACCCAGCAAGCCACAAGATAAAAAGTAAAGAAAGGTATACAGAAAGGTAAAAGGCCAGAGGTGAAAGGTAGACAGGATAGTTTAAGAAAAGCTGTCTAGAAACAAGCCAAGCTAAGGCCAGGCATTCATAAGAAAGAATAAGCCTCTGTGTATTTATTTGCGAGCTGGATGGTGCACCTCCCCAAAGAATAAAGAGAAACAAAAAACAAAAAAACAAAATAAAAAAACACAAAACCCCTAAAATAAAAAACAAACAAACAAAGCCACCCTACACATGACAGATGTGGGTTTAATAATTCTGGCAGGAGAGTCGGCCTGCGGCATCCTACATCTCTTCCTTGAAGGTAGGACTTCCTTTTTCTCTAGAAACTGTAGTTGAGACAACAGTTTCGCGCATGCTCCATGTATAGAGAATACTGATAATTCAAGTCAGCATCACATAAACACCAGTGTTTGCAAACCCCCAAAACAAGTAGTACTTGCTACTCCAGACTTCCTTTCTCTGTGGCTTTCAGCTCTTTCTAACCACCCTTCAGCATCAGAACATCTACATTCTAGAATTTATAGCTGTAAGAATATCTACATTCTAGAATAATATAGCTGTCAGCTGCGGTAATGGCGTCTTTCCAAGTTGAAAAAAAAAAGTGTCCTTCAGACAATGACCACACACACCTTTTAAATAATCAGTCCAGGCAGGTATGTTACAGAAAGGCCATTTGCACTTAAGACAGGTGCATTTAGTGATTAAAAATAGGTAGCATTTATAGAGAGCTTATTGAGTATTTAGTCTTCCAACAACCTTATAAAGGAAGGGTTATTAATCCTAGCTTACAGATAAGGAAATGGGTGGAGAAAGGTTAGGTAACTATGGAGGTTCACACAGCTGGCCAGTGTCAGAACTTGACCCCAAAGCCCACACTCTTAGCCATAAGCTAAAATCAACATGAGTGACCCAGGTGCTCTTTTCAGTTGCGTAGTTAATTTACCATATGGATGAAGAGAACTTGAACAAGGGCATCATGAACATCAGCAAGGGCCTAGATCATATCAATCTAAACACAGGCTCCTGGGTCAAGCAGGAATGAGGGAATGCACACCCCCTGGTCCAGCTTGGTTAACTTACTATCTTGGGATCTGTTTCTTTACCTGAAAAATCAAGACATTAACGGTAGGTAACTATGACAACACCTACCATTTAACACTTATTTTCCTATCTACTGTGAGATATATGGTTGTGATTAGCTTTGCTCTTTGCACATAATAAACATTTGCATTAGCTGTTTCATTATTACTGTTATTACTGTATGACTGTATGCCAAACCCGTTTTGACAAACTTTGAGAGTTAACTTCTTTGGTTATATTGGAGTTCTCTGACCTACTGAATGCAGCTTGTAATAGGTAGGTTACAGAAACAGCTTGGAAATCTTTTTTTGATATATACAGCTTCACATATGATTTATTTTCCATTCAAATCTAATAAACAATTGGACTCACCTTTAGAATATCACATTATATACTTCTATTATTCTCGGAAATACTTAATCTCTGTCATTGAATATTACTGAGTTTAGCTAATTCTCAAACTTCTCCTAGATCTTGATAAATAGGCCCATTTTTCTTCATAGTATAATGGAGAGAATTACCTCTAAATCCAAATTCTTATCTACAGTTTAGAGGGGGGAAATGCAGTTAAAGTAACTCATGATCAGTCACAGTCCCCTCCTCACCAAAATGATGGGGTGACACAGCATTCATTGGGATTATTCATACTGTGCAAAGCCACAGCTGAAATAACATCCCAGATTCTTTAATCCATCTCACAAGCCATCCTTGGCAAGAGGCACTTTCTCCCTTCCCACTGTCAGCTGCTTGGGCTGAGCAAATTGGGCATGGCTTTTTGATTACACATTCAGTTCCTTCCCAGTTTAAAAAGCCATTTCACATTCCCAGCAGGATGTATCAAGGGGAGAGCCATCTGAGAGCACCAGCTTGGAGTATAGAGGCACATCAGGCTGGAGGCAGAAGCCCTGCAAAGTTTCCCATCTCTAATGACACAGGGTGAGCCTGCTATTACCCACGATCTAGATACAAAAGGTGTGCTCATCGGGTTGTCTGAAGGGGTTGGTGCCAACATCCCACTTTATATTAGTGGGTGGCTAGCCTCACATTTCCAGGTCAGAGAGTCCAATTTTTGATTTCTAGAACTCTATGTATTAACAAAAAACATTTAGGTTACTGTGATCTTGACTGACTTTTGAGACACCTAGGAGATTTGTAAAGCACAGTTCTGGGTGTGTCTGGGAGGGTGTTTCCAAAGACAATTAATTAGATCATGAGGTCTCTGGCCTAATGAATGGTTTAACTGACCAGTGGATTCAAAATCTGAAGACTCTTGGGAGGTGGTGAGACTGTGAAAAGTGGGCGCTTAGTTGGAGGAAATGGTCACTGGGAATGTGCCATCCAAGGGTATATCCTGGCTCAGGCTGTTTCCTGCTGTTCCTCTTTGCCTCTGGTGACTCTGGTGTGAGCAGCTTTCCTCTACCATGTGCTTCCCACCATGATATACTGCCTTATCACACACCCAAGCAACGGAACCAATCAACCCTGAACTGAAACTCTTGAGACTAAAATGAACCCTTTTTCGCTGTTAGGCATTCGTCACCTGGGCAAACAGCTTGCTGAACACACTAAGCCAGCAATCAAGCATCATCTCATGGTCAGAATTAGTGTGAAGGCAGTGAACGGGGTTGAAGTTGGCTGGTCTCCTTCTGGTAGTGCTCTTGTATCTCTGTTGGCTTGCCGGAGGCATCATTTGCATTTAGCACCCAGTTCTTCTTCTCAATTCCTTCTAGTGAAACCAACATTCATGCCTTTTAATTAAACATAAGCAATGTGTTACTGTCTCCTTAAGGGTTTTACTCCTGGTCTCCTAACTCATTGTACCACCTGAGAGACAGACTCCTTGAAGAAAGGGTCAAGATTCCATTTGATAGAGGAACATTGGATAAGAAAAGTGGAAGTTAGAGGCTTGGAATTTGGATAACGCTGTCTAGCAAGAACAGAACTCATCCATCTGTTCTGGCCTCAGATTTTTTATTAAATGACTAGCTTTGAGAGCTTAGATATTAAAAAAAATGTTCATTTGTGTCTGTGTGCTATATGCACATCCATAGGGGTGTTTGTTTGAGGCTGGGAGAGGGATCTCCTTGTGTTAGAGTTACATATGGTTGTAACCTGTCTGATGTGGGTGTTAGGAACCAAGCTCCAGTCTTCTGGGAGAGTATCAAGTGCTCTTAACTGCTGAGCCACCCCATTCTAGCCATTAGAATCTCAGGGATCAAGAGCGATAGCCATTCCGGAGAATACAATGCTATTTAAACAACAACAACAGCAACAACAACAGCAACAATAGCAGTAGCAATAAACCTTTCTATCTCTGAAGTGATGCAACCCTAATATTGAGAAGTTGAATCTAAATTCACTGGGAGATGTTTTTGATGGTGTTATTACACCATCCCTGGATATACGCCTCACCACAGAGGTGAGGGAGGAACCAGCATGGATTCAGTGTCTTGTGAAATGCACGTTCTGACCTCTAAGAGTCTTGCCACTGATTTCTTCCTTTTCCATCCCTCCCCACTTTCCCTCTGTGATTCTTTCTTCTCTCCCTTTGCCTTCTTTGTTCATCTCCTCCCCTCCCTCCCCATTTGTTCCCTTTCCCTCCTCTCCTTAGTTCTGGAGATTGATCCATGAATGCTAGGTAAGCACTAATAGCTGAGCAGCATCTCCAGATCACCCCTGATTTTTAGAGGAGCTTTGTCATCCTTGAATCAGGAAATTGAGGCTTGAAAGGACTTACCCAAGACTGCATAGATAGAATCTGGCAGAGTGTATCAATTTCACATCTCTCACTAGGGAAGACTGACCCTGTTTATAAAATTGAGTGAGGAATAATTCCCAGGATTCCAGAGAGGGGAGTCTCAGTTGCTATACTAAGGTGTCTGCCAGCCCCTGACATTCTTTAGTGTCCAAAGACCCCTGGTTTCTCTAAACTCAGTGTCCTAGTGCCATTGTGTTGCTGTGTTAAAGCACAGATGAAAACCAACTTGAGGAGGAAAGCATTTATTTGGCTTATACAAGACCATTTGGAAGAATGCTGCTTACTGGCTTGCTCTCCATGGCGTATTCAGCCTGTTTTCTTATATAACCCAGGACCACTTGCCCGGGGTGGCCCCACCCACTGTGAGCTGAGCCCTCCTCACATCAGTCATTAATCTGATGGAAGCAATTTCTCCACTGAGGTTCCCTCTTGCTAGGTGACTCTAGTTTGTGTCAAGTTGAAAATCTAACCATCACACTCCAGAATCCAGCATGAAACATGTAGATATACCCGATACAGTGCCGAGGACCACATCTTACCTGGGTTGGCTTCGGATAGAGATGAGGATAGATGACCAGCTGGTGGAGTGGAGGAGGGAAGGGGGGATACACTGTTAACACTCCATTTCTTCCCTGCTGGTATCACTAACTTGTCCTAATTTGCCAAGATGGTCTTGGCTTTGAAACTGAAATTTCCAAGTCCAGCAAAACTCAGTGCTGGGCAACCTTAGATGGCTGTTTACCTGGAATTTCTACAATCAGGGGATATAATTTCTATTCTATACAATATAAACAAAATAAATTGCCTTCTGTTGATGTCTCCTTACCAGACTTGTAAGTTAATGTTTGAGATAATTTTATGCCTATGGAATATTCAAAATTCATTTGGGGACTCCAGGACAAGAGTCCCAGATGACATGAAACCCGGGCACAGTGGGAAACACTGATTGTTGGTTGGGGGAACAATGCTATAGCTATATAGCATTGTGAGCCAAAGCAATGAGCGAGGGTTTCAGACCAGCTCCCAATAATGCTCCAAAGTGCAGCGTTGATTAAGCTAAGGTTGAGTAAAAACCAGGTGGTGGCCACGAAGAGTTGTTAATTTAGCCAGGAACTATATAGTCAGCAGTTCCTTTCAGCCAACCTGGAAAAACCAGACAATTAAAACTATAACGTGTAAAATCTGGCTTACGCACAGTGACACACATAAACCAAACAGTTTGCCTCGCCTTTCTTCTGACAGACGGGTTAGAAACTACCAATATTCATGAACAGAAATAAGAGTTTTAGAAAAAGGAATGAGCATTAGAGAGAGGGGAGGGATTATCTAACACCATTTAATTGGGATTTTCTTGCACCCTCCTTGTAGTTGCTGATCCCCTCTGCCATGGCCATTGTATAAATGAAGAAACTGAGGCTTAGACTCAGGTAAAGGCTTATCCAAGTTTGCATGGTCATCAGACACTATCTTAGTTATTTCTTCTATTGCTATGATATGACACCATGACCAAAGTTACTTATGTTAGAAAGAGTTTATTTGGGGCTTGTGGGTTCAGAGGGTCAGAGTCCATGACCACCACAGCAGGGAACAGGGCACTGGAGCTGAGATCTCACATCTTGAGACAAAACCATGAGGCAGACACAGCTGGGATGCTTGGGCTTTTGAAATCTCAAAGCCCATTCCCATTGACACACCTCCTCCCACAAGGCCACACTGCCTAATCCTTCCCAAACAGTTCTACCAGCTGTGGACCAACTATTTAAATGTATGAGCTTATGGGGGCCATTCTCATCCAAACCACCACAGACACCATATTTTACACCCTGTAATAACTGGAGACTGGAGTACAGAGAACAGATTTCATCAATTTTTCAGAGGCAGGCAAGCCCCAGGTGCAAGGCAATTACTACTTTTTATGACTAGGCAAACCTATAGTAGGAAGACTCTTCAGCATGGCACCATGTGTCAGGGGGTAATACAGGTTCACATGAGGACACCAATGATCAAATATGCCTTGACAGCACATCAAAATATCAGACAATCCAAGAATCAGAGTGCTTAGAGGTCCAGCAAAGTTCTCAGGAGGCCCATAGGGGTTTCCAAAATGCAAGTGAGCATTCAAAAAGAAAGGGGTGGTGTGAAGTTCAACAATACTATGTGAATTTTGTGGCACCAGCATTTGTCTCCATCATAAAGAAGAGCAAAGCAATGGGTGCATGGGTGCGTTCTGAGGAAGTGGCCATGGGCAGACACTAGAAACCAGATGGCAGAGTCTGGGAGTCTGGTATCTTGTAGGATTTAGATACTCAGGGCAATAGCATAATATGAGAAATAAAATATCCCAGTCTCCTCTCTGTAGGAAAAGGGTGAGAGTCCCAGCTGACTGTCAGCATGGATGCTGAGAACCTTAGCTATCTAACAGTTCATGATTGTCACCGGTTTCTAGCTCACTTAGACAAGCAGCTTGCAATCCGCACAGCAACCTTGCTTTGGAAACGGATCTTGCACCATCTCCCAGTAAACCTCAAGAGTGCTGTAGCCAGGAGCCTTCTTGGCAAGGGAGCTATTATTTGAGTACAGGCTGGGGGCAGGAGAGTAAAATAGCCCTCATTATTCTCGTTTCCATTCCTGAGACCCAACAGACATCTCACTCAACTTGGCCCTCAGCCTCAATCAGACACACTGAGTATCTTGCACTGGAGAGGATGGATGTGAGGGAGAACACTGCTCTCAAGAACCAAGGGATCAAGGAGCTATCCCCGCATTTGCTGATTCATGCTGGTGCCTATACTGAAGGAAGATACTTACAGGTTCTACTCTGAGCTGTTCACAGGCACCTGCTCCTAATGAGGCAGAATAGGGAACACGATAGTTACACTGCTAGCCCAAAGGATGGCTTTGAACAACCTGTCTGATAGCCTGCCCCAGGACACAAAGAGAAACTGTCCAGGTTCTAGTCATGCCCTATTCCTGCTCATTTCAGCTGAAAGACACTGTGTGTGTGTGTGTGTGTGTGTGTGTGTGTGTGTGTGTGTGTGTGTGTGTCTCCCTGGTGTGCACAGTGGTTGGCAGGCTGAGGTCACACTGTGTGGGGTTGCTGGGAGTGCACTTGAACAGCAGCAGTCCCACACCACACTGTCAATACACCAATGAAGTCCCCACTGCTGGCTGCCCCAGGACTGGGTATGGATACCACAGGAGTGCTGTGCTTTCTGTCGTCAGCATTCCCAAGAAGAGCCCAGCTCTGTACCACCATCTGGTCAGAGAAAAACTGCTTCAGAGCCTTCATTTTCCTGGTGCCAGAGGTCCTCAGTCCTTACAAGTCCACAGTCCTTGAGCAAATCCCTATGAATGGCAGGAGCCACCACTTCATCATGGGAGTATCCACAAAGTGTGTATTTCCCAGAGACTGCTATCGGCAACACAGTGCAGTGTCTCCATTCTTTCATGGTCCACAGAGATGGTGTGTCTCTCTGACTCTCATGGTCTGCAGTGTGCCCAAACTCACTAATCATCACTGCTAAAGAAGGTACAGGGAAGTTATACTATGGTGCCTAAGTGGAAATAAAGCCAAAATAGTTCTAAGATACAGCTTCAGGAAAAACCACTCACTAAAAAGGTCATCCCAGAAGAGTGATAGAGATATTGAATTCACCAGACACACACATCTTACTGTAGGAATATAATAAACACACACAAAAAACAAAACAAGGTAATATGATACCTGCAAATGATAATAATTCTCTAGCAACAGATTGCAAAGAAATTGAAACAGATGAAATGTCTGATGAAGCATTCAAAAGAATAATTATATGAAAGCTCAATGAGATCCAAGAGGATACAGACAAATCACTACACAAAATTAGTAAAACTATGTAGGGTATGAATAAGAAATTCAGTGGAGAAAGTTTTTGGAAAAGAAATGGAGAGCTCACTCAAATAGTCAGATGATAATTCAGTTGAAATCCTTCAATAACAGACTAGTTAAATGGAAGAAGGAACATCTGAGCATGAAGATAGGACTTTTGAAATGCTTTACTTGGACAAGCAACAACAAAAGAAAGCATGAAAAATAATTCAAGGCCTGGGCCTGTGAGATAGCAAGTAAATGAACTTGCTACTAAGCTTGATGGCCGGAGTTTGATCCCTGGAACCCACACTGTGGAGGAAGAGAATTGACTCCTACAAATTGTCCTCTGACTTCCACACAGTGGGAAATTACAACACTCCACTCCAGTCAACAGATGGAACATCAGCAAATAAACATCAGAATTAAAATAGATTATGGGTTACATGGTCTGATCAGACATTTAGAGGATGTGCAAATAATCCAACAGCTGTATAGCACACATTTTTTTCAAAATCAGTCCATGGAACTCTTCCTAGTCCAGACCATGTACTGGGCCACAAAACAAGCCCTAACACATTTTAGAGGAATAAAATTATACCTCATATCTTTTCTGATCACAGAATGAATCGAGAAGTGAACAAAAGAAACTTTAGAAATTATACATATACATGATGATAAAACAGTACCCTTAAAGTTTTTATTTTGTTTATTATTTTGTTCTCTCTTACATATGAAAACTAAAAGTAATCAACCAGAAAGTAGAATAGTGTTCACCGTGTCTTGGGAAGGGTGCTGTGATGAGGTGATGATGGGAGGAAGGTGGCTGGATATGATCAGTGTATTGTATATCCACACGGGGGAAAAGTATGACAAATCCCAATGTGTATTTATTTAAAAAGGGCAGAAATAGCCTGTCCCTGACTCTATCCTCAGAGTTTCTAATTTGCTGGGTCTGAGGCAGGGCAGAGAGATGAAGGTTTAACTGAGTTGACTATTGCCTTATCTGGAAACCACTGACTAAAAAAGTAAAACACGGAACCCAGAGAGTGAAACTTTCATTCTGTCCCTTTCTCAGCTACAGACTTATTTCCCCAGGACAACTGTAAGAGCCATCTGTGATAGTGTACACAGATAAATTGCCTCACAGAAGTGATAGTACGACCCAACACTCTTATTCTTTGCCTTACTTTCCCTAGATGCACAGCGAAATGATGTCTGAATCACTTCCCAGAAACTGTTCTGAGGTTAAGTTAAATGCCAGCATCCATTCCTAAGAACTTTTTGCAGAAAAGGAGTCTTTCTTCTTTATTATTAAAACAGCTGCTACTTTACTGAACCAGAAAGATGAAGTACCTCTCTTCTTGGTTATCTCAGGAAGATCAGTTCATCGGTCACGAGACCTATACATATCTCCTTAGTTACTGATGTGGACACCATCTTGAAGCATGGCATGAGAGCATGTTCAAATGGGAGAGCAGCTACTGAGTTCTCTCCACTTCCTTCTTCTCCAAACATAGGCTCACTTCATAGCTTCATGACTCCATGCTCATGGTCAAAGCAACCAATCGTTAGTCAGGACTCTTGAGTTCTAATTCTCAGTAGATCATTGATGTTAACAGTGTTCCCTCTATACAACAGGATTTATGTCAAAAGTCCATTTGAAACTTGGGGAAAGAAACTATGTTAAAAGTATGGCTAGTTTACTTCCTCTCCCTGACATCCATGAAATATCATTTGCCCTAAGGGATATCCTATAATGTCAAGTGCAGGAGATGATAGAACATGGCAGTCAAGTTTAGCATTGTGTCTAGGGGAAATACATATACCAAAAATTTTTTTTCCATGTGAAGAGATCTGGGTTCTAGGATTCCTGGCTCCCTCTAGGAAGAAGAGCAGGGGCGAGGGTCAGGGAGAAGGACACTGAGCTTTACAGTCAGTTTTGGTGTTGACAGTAGGGCTTGGGTTGTTGGTTTTCCAGTCTTTGGAAGAGAGACTTTTCAGATCAGATAAAATGATGCCCCACGAGATGGGAATGGAATCCTGGGTGGAATAGTGATTTCATGAAGCCAAGCCCAATGGAACCTGTGAGTGTGAGCTTATTTGGAAAAGTCATCTTTGTAGATGCAAGTGTTAAGGACATGAGAGCCTCCTGGTTTAGGGTGGGCCTTAAACCCAACAAGAAGTGTTTATGTAAGATAAGAAATGAGGAGAAGACCCAGAGGAGAGGACTGTGTGTTTTATAGCTGTTTCCACCAGACTGAAGTATTTCCTTATGGGAGGAGAGGGAAGGCTCAAGGCTCATAAATCTTACAAGATGGATGGGTCCCCTTAGGAAGTTATGTAAGCAGTAGAAGAGGAGAAGAGGAGAGTCTTCAGTGATGTAGCTGCCTGCAGGTTGCACAGAACACTCCTGTGGTTTAGGTACTGGAGTTCCCTATGATCCTGTAAGTAATGCCAAGAGATTCACTGACTCACTAAGCTGGGCTTAGACAGAATTACTTCCTGGGTCTAGGTGAGCTCGCTCAATGTGAGGTGAACAGGTATTTGTCCATGTTGCCCCCAGGAAACATGACCTGCTACTCCCAGGTGTACCAGAAGCTACAGTCAAGAAAGATCTTCCCTATGGCCTTTGCAGGGAGTGCAGGCCTGATAAAAAACCTCAGTTTAGGACTTGAAGATTCCAGCGCTGTGAGAGAATCTCTCTCTGCTCTTCTAAGTCACTTAGCTTGTTGGTCTGTCAGCCCTAGCCAACACATGCACAGCAGCAGGGCTGAGGCTCCATCCGTCCAATGCCATGAGACCCACTCTCTTTCCCAATCCCCACTTCCCTTTTGTAAGAGCTACCAGCACATCTCCAGTGCAGTCAACTCTAGGTTACTAAAGCACACGTCTTTCCCCCGGGAAGCATACATTTAAGAAGTACGAAAATGCTTGTAACCCCAATTCTATTTTCTTGTAATAAGAAAACCATACTTCCATTATTTGTTACAAAGATCATTATGTGTCTTCACTAACCAGTTTGAAGGACTCCTTGCCTTTTCTTTTGTACAGGTGTGTGTATCTACGTGTGGGTAGGTGCACATGAGTACAGGTGGCCGTGAACTACCAGATGTGGGTGCCAGGAACTGAATTTGGGTCCTTTGCAAGAGCTGTACATGCTCTTAACTGCTGGGTCCTCTCTTTACCCTCTGAAGGACTTACTTTCACATATTATCTTTTGAAAAAAAATTGTGTGTGTGTGTTCTAATACAATGCTTTCTTTTTTATCTATTTTGAGGCAAGGTCTCATGTAGTGCAGCCTGGCCTCAGACTCACAATATAGTTGATTATATTCTTAAACTTCCAATCCTCCTGCCTCCACCTCCCAAATGCTGGGATTCCAGGCATGTGCCACCATGCCAGGCTTCACATGTGTACCCCAGTGTGCTCTTGACTAGCTTTCCAGGTTTTTTTTTTTTTCTGGGCCCTTTAATTATTTTCTTCCCACCCATGCTCTGGCCACGTTCACTGCTTCGTAGGTGTATCCCACAAAGTTCCAGTCTCCCCATGTAACTTTATACTTTCTCTGCCTGTGACCTTGGGTTTAACTCCAAGCAAATGACTGCCAGGTTTCTACTTGCAGCCCTGACTTTACCCCCTGTCCACTTCCTCTCAGATATCTTCTTGTAGATTTATTAAGGACATCCTGAACACAATATTCCCTACCTTGAACCTCTTTCCACCTTCCCTGGTCTCCTGGTTCATTTATCTGGGTGAATGGCTGTAGCTAGAGTTATCCTGTAGCTACATATGGCTTCACCAGTTAGTTTCACAAGCCAGACATAGAAATGCTTGCTTCAAAACCTTCCTCCATTTTCTACTGTGACCAAGTTTAGTAATTCTTTCCTCTAATCCAGCCTTATATCCACTCTGACTCAAACTCCTATTATCTCCCATCTGGACCACAGTGATGATCCCTTAACTGATTTCCCAAATGTTTAGAGAATTCCTTCCCTGAGGATATGTAAACAAGTCCATCCCCTCTTCATAAGGTCCCAATGACAAATCAAAGTTTGAGTCTACCAAAGCTCAACCCAAGGAACCAGCGAGTTTATTGGGCTAGGGGTTACTGGTGGAGGTATAGGTGACTCATTAGCAGCCACACTAGAAAGTCTTCACCCAGCATGGATGATAGCCTCCTTCCAGTCAACCTCTCCTAACTTACACACTGCAGCACTTCCTGAGACAGAGAGAGGCTACATGCACTTAGGGCAGAACTGCATACAAATGGCTGGAGAGGCACCCATATCAGGACACACCTTTCTGCCCTCAACCCCTGCATGCTTTCTACCCTGTCACCAGTAACTAGCAGCTGGTAGAAGCAGCTCAAATCCCAGGTAAGGATCAAAGATTCTTCCCCACTGTCCCTTCTTATGAGTCCATGGAAACAGTCCATAAACCTGTGATTGACCTTTGCAAGCAAGCTCAGTTGGTCTGGTGAAGATGGCAGCTGTTCTGCATTGTACAACAGAACATCAATGTTGCCCCCACTCCCGCCCCAGAGTGACCATCCTGCCAGGCAAAACTGCAAATGCCTTCTTCTAGTTGAAAACTTTTCACGAGTTTCTCCTTGTTTGAAGCAAGCAAGTAAACAAAAAGTACTCGACAGTGTTGTGAGGTCTTGTGTTGTGGAATATTAAGATGTGTTATTTGTTTATGCTTTATAACATTTGTTTTAATGATGCAAAGATGTGTTGCATTCTTTGATGTTGCATTTGTGTAACTCTGTGAAGCTGTGTTACTGTGCCTGTCTAAAACACTTGATTGGTCTAATAAAGAGCTGAACAGCCAATAGCAAGGCAGGAGAAAGGATAGTCTGGATTTCTGGGGAGAGAGACTAAGTAGAAGGAGAAATCTGGGAACAGGAGATAGAGGAGCAAGAAAAAAAGGGGCCAACCACACAGCCACATAGCCAGACACAGAATAAGAAGGAAGGAAAAGGTATACAGAAATAAAGGTAAAAGTCCAGAGGCAAAAGGTAGGCTAGTTAAGAAAAGCTGGTTAGAAATAAGCCAAGCTAAGGCTGGTCATTTATAAGTAATAATAAGTCTCTGTGTGTGATTTATTTGGGAGCTGGGTGGCGGCCCCCCAAAGAGCAAAGAGTAAAGAGTATAAAAAGTAAAAACAGCTACTACAGCCCTCCCTGGACTGGTCTCCAACCACCCCTAACCCTCTCAGACCATTGTCTCTACTCCTAGCTTTCCATTCTAGCCATGCTGACTAATTCTGACCTCTCCTATTTACTGGGGTCCTTTATGCTAGAAGGCCTTTGCAAATACTCCCCTTGCCCTCTTTTGGCCTAGCTATCCTCTATTTATCCTACAGATAGACTTCCCTTGTCTACCTGACAAAGCAAATCCTTGTTTAGTCAGCCTGGACTGCTGTAACGAAACAGCACTCGCTACACGATTCATCAATGGTTCTTGAGGGCAGAAGTCTGAGATGAAGGTGACAGCATTTGAAGTCCCTCTTTCTGGTTATAGCAGACAACTTCCTATGTCTCTTGTGGTAGAGAGAGAACTAGGAAGCTTGCTGATATCAAGGAAAATTCCTGGAAAGAAGCTACCTTTAGAGACAGATTGATTATTTAGAACTGCAGTGATGCAGGGAGGTTGGGATGTTGTGAGTCCAGAGGCTAATTGCCTTATCCCAGGCTAGCTTTAGCCCCCTTGAATAGCCATTCTTTGCCCATCTCTGTGTCTCAATTAACATCTTGTGACTGTTGTAATAGATACAAATCTTTCAGAACATCAACTTGACAGATCCCTAGCTTCCACTCACAAAGCTAAGACTATTATCAGATAGCATCTTGGGGTCGTAGAAAAGCTCCCCCTTCTTACTTTTACCACCTCTCTGATGCACCACCAATGTATTTTCAACTTGTCTTGATTTATAACTTCCTTTGTTCTGTAAACTAGAAACCTTTATGAAACTGTTTCCTTGTTAGAACCCAGAATTTGGGTAACCCAGTCTGGGTTCCTAGGCCATTGTTCAAATTTGACTCTAGAATAATCCCTGTCTTGTTCCCTTTAAGGTGAATTGACACTGGCCTCTTTTTACAAGGCCCTGATCCCCTTGGTAAAGTCTTCACCTTCATGATGGAACCATCTTCTGAAGGCCCCACCTTCCAAATACCACAACGAGGGTTACAAAGTCCATATAGGAGTTTGGAGCCTGTGATGTCCTTCAGACTTCTGTCTGGCATTGCATGTGTTTTTCCTTAGCACAGGCGAGCCTTAGACACATTTAGAAGAAACCTTATACCTCATTGCTAACAGTGTCATTTCATAAAAAGTTATGAGGTGACTTTGAGAGGTCCTGTTGATGTGGGGCTGGAAAGCGCCATTCCCCACCCCCACCCCTCTACCGCCCTTTGCTGATATTCTTAGAAACCAAATGACATGCAGTAAAGACCCTCTGAGCTCCTGAGATGAAAGTCTGGAGAGTGTCATATTCAGAAGGAAGGTGCCAAATAGCTGCAAACAGTTTTTCTGTACCCAAAATATCTCTTCCCTGTACTGTAAATGGGAGAGCCATTTAGGTTCGGGTCATTGAGGTCAGCCAAGAGAAAACTCCCCACCAGAACTTAGACCCATTGACACTTTCAGGAAAATTACTATAATCAAGAAAACAAGCTCTAACTAGCGCCCTGGAGCTTGAAAAATTCGAAGTTTGATGGGAAATTATTTCTAATTTTATGTTTCTGAAAACTGATGTGTCCATAGGACATAGTCAGGTCATTTAAAGAAACATCATTTTTTTTTTTTTTATGTGAATGATACAATTTGGATTTAATGGAGTGAGGTGGTTGCAGGTCTTGGGGTGCTTGGAAGGTTTCTTCCTGTTTAGAGACCATCAGGCAGGCACCCCTCCAGGGTGCAGTGGAGGCAAGCAAGTCCATGGAGGGAGGGCATGGCATTCAGGGACTGTGCAACTGAGTCTCTCGTCCTAGGTCTCAGAGCATGTCATCTCATCCGTGTCCTTCCTAACCTTCTACGGCTTTGCATTTTATCTGAGTGTGTGGAAGGTATGTACTTGCTTATGCATGCATGTGAATGTGCAGGTTCAAGTGTGTGTGTGTGTGTGTGTGTGTGTGTGTAGGCCAGAGGTTAGATTTGGATGTGGTCCTTGGTAGCTCTTCATCATATTTTTTTGAGATAAGGCTCTTGTTGAACTGAACTGCGTTGATTTGACAGGGTTGTATTTTCAATGAACTCCAGGAACCTGCCTGCTCTATCTCTCCAAGACAGGTGTTGCAGAGCTGTGCCACTGTGTCTGGCTTTTTTGTAGGTTCCCAGGACCCCAGCTCAGGTCTTCTTCATGAATTCTCTACTCACTGACCCATCTCCCCAGGCCTTTTTCATTTTGATCAAAGTCGTTCCCTGCATTTCTCCCTGCCTCCCATACTATGCATTTTCATTTTTTCCTAGCATTTAGTGTGGCAAAGGCTTTATGAAGCAATGACTTCTCTTCCTGTCCAGAAAAAGCAAGTACCTGGGGGACACAGCAATCCTGCTTCTGCATATTTATCCAAAGATTTGAAATCTATGTGTGGAAAAGTTGTTTGTATCCCTAGTCTCTTCGTGGCTCTGCTCACAGCAGTTATGGCATTAACCTCAATGTCTGCCAGCGTTTGAGTGGGTAAAGGAGATGGCACATACACATCCAGCCTTAAAAATTTGCCATTACAAAAATATGGATGTAATCGAAGAATATTATGTAAATGAAATAAACACACAGAAAGACAGACACCACATGTTCTTGCTTACATGTGGCACTATTGGGAGTGGGTGAGAGGTAGGAGGTAGGTTTCGTTGGAGAAAGTTACTGGGGGTGTGTCCTTGGAGGTCATATCTTACCCTGGACTCTTCCTGCATTTCCTTTCTCAGCTTCTTGTCTTCCATGAAGTAAACAGCCTGTGCTACATGCTCCTGTTTCCATGCTCTGCCTTGCCATGATGAATGGATGCTCTGAAACCATGAAATCAAATACATTGTTTCCACTAGCATTTGGCATGGCGAGATAAAGACAGGAATCCAGGCATGTTTCCAGTGGCCATGGGCTACTGATGATGGAGAGGATGGTTTCATGGTAGCTAAGAGTGTGGGCTCAGAGTTAGCAGGTTGGAGTCTGAATCTGTCTCTGCTTTTCATCTGGGCAAATTCATATGCTCACTTTCCTGGTTGATTGTAACAACACCCACCCCAGAAGCTTGCAAATAGGTTAAGGGAGGTAGTGTAATGCAAGTCCCATGATAAACACTCAATAAAAAGAAGACTGAGCATCAAAGGCTGGTCAGTTCAAACAAACTGTAGTAGTTTATTTGATCAGGACTTGCGGATAACCTAGTGTCTGGTTCTCAACTGTAGTTGCATTTAGAACTACCCCTGAAGTTAAAGAATAGTTCAACCACGTGAGCACCAATCTAATCCCCTGAATGGAACCTCTGCATGGGTGTTTTAAAGCAACCCTCTACCCTATTCTAATTATTATGTTTTACCCTCCAAAAGGAAGATCCCCATGCAGAAGAACTAATCCTAAACTGAGCTTCAGAGAAGGCTGAAGTCCTTAGGCAAAGACAGCCTGCTTGTCAACTCAGGGCTGTTGAGCACTCTAATCTCACGTCTGTCTCCTCAGCCCTTCCTGGCAGGCTTTGGTGTGCATAAAGCTATCAGAGCTTGTATGCCACTTCTGACCTGTCCACTGGCTTATCCTTCCTACACTCGCAGTCATTCTGGAACTAGTCTATGCCTCCCTTTCCATCACTGATTCTCTAGATCAAAAATCTGAAAATTGTAGTCAGCTACCTTTTCCAGTTTCTTCTTCTAAACTATAACTTAGCAGGCTGTCACCATGGAAACAAGGATTTCTGCTTAAATTTTATGTCTTCAATCTTTTTTTTCTTTTCGAAATTACTTTGGGTCTGGAGAAATGGGCTCAGCAGTTAAGAGTACTTGCTGTTCTTGCAGAGGATCTGAGTTCAATTCCCAGCACTCACATACTGTGGCCCATAACTGCCTGCAACTCCAGCTCCAGGGGATATGACTCCTTTAAATGGCCTCCATGGGTACCCATGTCCGTGTGACATGCACTTACATAGAACACATACATACATCCATGCCTGCACATGCACACCCATGCATATATGTTGGGAACCAATATATGGATGACTGTGCCTTGACCTTTCTTGCCTGGATGATCTGGCATGACTACACCCTTGATAAACGTCACTAACTTACAAAAACACTCGTACATCACTAACTTACAAAAACACTCGTTCCCAAAAAACCACAAAATGTACTTTTAGAATAACTTCCTGAAACATGTCGGTTGCACAAGCTTTGGACCAAAAGAGACCTCACCCTGATCCTATTCTTCAGAAATTTTCCATCACCCCCCTTCCCCTATTCACCTCTCCTATCCCCCAGTATATATAAGCCTGGCTTCCCTTGCAATAAACGAGACCTTGACACGACTCAGACTGACTCTGTTTTTCTTTATGCGCTTGGTCTCCTTTCTCTCTCGCCCCCATTGGTCTTTCAGGAGGTGCCTCCTCGAGTCACACCTAATAACCTGGCCTGCTGGACGGGACACATATACACATTTTAAAAGTAATAAGTATTTTTAAGGATTGTTTACTTTAACATGTGTATGTGTGTGTGTGTGTGTGTGTGTGTGTGTGTCTGTCTGTCTGTCTGTCTGTCTGTCTGTCTGTCTGTCTATATGAGTGTATTCCTGTAGAAGCCAGAAAGCGGAATTGAGATCCTTTTAAGGGATGCTATAGCCCTTTCTCTGAATCTATTATGGCTCATTTGTCATAAGAATTTTGTCCCTTTCTGGGAAGGAGGGAAATGAAGCCTCCTTTGCTCAGTGCCAGACAGATCTGGTTTCAAACACTAAAAAGGAGGCATTCATTCATTTATGGTCAGCTTCATCCTCCACTTCTGACCATTGCAGAGACAGCTGGTAGCCCTGGGTGGTGGTCTGTGCTCCACCCAAGAGCAGTGACCCAGAACCCAGGGGCGTGTATTCAGTGTCCTTCTGAGTTCTTGGTTTTAGAAAATTCTGAAAGACTCCCCATGATTTGGTACTTGGGTCTTGCGAGACTACAAAGAACATGGAGATGAAGCGATGGAAGGGAGCAGGTGGGGAGAGGAGTGTGGCTGGAGGATCTGAGGAAGGCACACTCTTTGGCGTCTGGGGAAAAAAGCCTGATTGCAGCAGAAGAGAAGAGCGTGCACACAGTAAGGGGGCGTGGCACTGCTGACGGACAGGACTCACTGTTAGAAGGAAAACCCCAACTTTGTGAGGAACCAGTCCTAGTCTGCTGCTGAAGCTGACTCACACGACCTGTGAGCTCATCATTCCCAGCATGCAAAGTGGCTTATGGTTCCTTTGCAGTTGGGACTCTGGACCATTTTACTAACTGCTGAGCTCCCAGGTGTCTGTGTGTGCTGAAGCATCTCCCCAGCTTTGAAAAAAGGCAGGTGCTAGGGTTGGTTAGAGTAGCCCTATCAGCCACATCAAGACACCTACTCTTTCCTCTTAAAAGTGATCTCTTACCATTTTTCTCCTTTATGGTGCAATACATTTGAACATTTTTTCCTAGAATGTTCTTTCTGTGTTATAGATACCTACTTTATAACCTATAACCAAAACACATATTGTTGAATAAAACGTTACCTCCGTTCAGTAATGTGTCGAGTTCTCCAAGCTCAGTCACATGTGCCAGTGAGCGAATGTTCCCTGTCTGTTGAGATCTGCAGCAGGGCGTGTGAGCAGTTCAAAGGTGGAGAGGACAAATCCCCAGCTTTCAGAAATCTCACCATCTGGCAAGGCTCAGGCACCAAGACACAGAACTGGCCATGTACATCATAGGGTCCACGTCCAAGCGTGAGTTTAGATGTGATTCAGCCCCTTGGCCAGAAGAACAAAAACACTGAACTGTGAGGATATATGAACATTTAAATAGCTTGGTTTTGTCTACACAGGGTTATGGGCAGCTGGGCAAATTCATAGTTTAAGCTCTTAGTGTTTATGTTGTCTAAGTGTTTTTGATTAATTCTGAAACAATGTGGACACGACATTGAAAAGGACGTTCAGGCTCCCTTTGCTATCACAGCATGTCTGTGCAAGTCACGTTGGATTCCCTTTCTGTCTGAGTCCTTGGTGGCCTCTCAGCTTTGTCCACGGCGGCAGCAGCAGTGCTCTGTGCTGATACAAATATCTGGAAGGAGTTGAAAGGGATGTAGATGTGGTGAGTGGGGTCTGTCTGGAGGACTGACTGCTGGCATTCTGGGTCTGGTTCCTTGAATATTTGGGCAGTGATGGAAGGTGACATGCTGACTACCAAGCACAGCTGGCTGAAAGGACCCTTTAGAGAGTAGTTCATGGGGAAGACACGGGGCTGTAATTAGGGGCTATTGATGTCTGCTCCTAGGACTTCTACTCTGTATAAGTTTTGCTTGGCTTCATTTACCAGATAAGAATATATATATATATATATATATATATATATATATATATATATATATTACACACACATACACACACACACACACACACACACACACACACACACACACACACACACTGTGGTAGTCTGAATGTAATTGGCCCCCATAAGCTCAGAGAGTGACACTATTAGGAGGTGTGGCATTATTGGAGAGGTATGGCCTTGTTAGAAGAAGTGTGTCATTGTGGAGGTGGGCTTTGAATGCTCAAGCCTCACCTAGTGACTCAGTCCACTTCCTGTTGCCTTCTGATCAAGATGTAGCCAGCACCATGTCAACCTGCATGCTGCCATGCTCCCCTCCATGATGATAATGGACCGAACCTCTGAAATTGTAAGCTGCCACCTCAATTAAATGTTTTCCTTTACAAGAGTTGCTGCTGTGGTCACGGTGTCTTTTCACAGCAATAGAAACCCTAACTAAGACAGAAGTTGGTACCAGGGACTGGGGTATTGCTATGATTGGCCTGATCATACTTTTCTTTGGAGGAATTTGGACTCCTGTTGGCAGAGGAAATCTCAAAACAGTCTAGTACAGACTCTGTCGTGGGGTTATTAGTGGTCTAATGGAGATTTATGATGGAAAGGAGCAGGCTGAGCAAATAAAAATACAAAATGTATAGATTGAGAAAAGGGGCACCAGGAAGTGGAACAGAGCTAAATCCTGTGTTCAAGGCGCCAAATGGATTAAGAAATTGAATAAAAGGAGTGGTGACCTCAGGGCAAGATCCCATCCAGATAAGTTTCCAACAAGCTTAAAGCCTGGTGTGGTGATACACACCTTTAATCCCAGCACTCTGAAGGCAGAGGCTGGTGGATCCCTGAGTTTGAGGCCAGCCTGGGCTATAGAGTGAGTTCCAGGACAGCTAGGGCTACCAGAGGGATTTTATAAAAAGGAGGAGGTGGGGGGACTAACCACCAGCCTCCCACAATCCTCTTTAAGGGATGCCCCAATGATATACTAGTCAGATGTACCTCCTAAACATTCCTCTACCTCCCAATAATGCCAAGCCGGGACCTAAGCCTTTACCACACGGGATATTTTAGAGCTAAACCATAGGTTTCAGACTTGCTGACTATAGATCTTAGGAATGTCAGCTTCCATTTGGGTGTGAGCCAACTCCCTCTAATTAAAATATCTTTCTATCTATCATATATATATGTATGTATGTATATATATGTATATATATCCTATTGATTCTGTTTCTATGGAGAATGATAATATTTAAGGAAAAGTTTTTGAGTATACCACTCAGGAAACACTTCCAGATAAAAATCAAAGATGTTCAGCTACATTGGAATTGCAGATAAACCATAATTGCTTATATTTGGAACATATTTATATAAAAATGCTATTGTTTATCTGAAATTCAAATTTATCTGGGAATCGTATATTTTTATCTGCTAATCTGAGAACTTTATATCTTACATTTCCAGGACTTCTGTTTTCACACCATTTTTAACAGATATGTGCCATGGCCATCACTATTGGCAAGGGAGACTGGGAAATGTCGTAGGTTTGGTTGGGAATGCTGCTGCAGCCAAGAACACAGCATCCAACTGATAAAGTAAAGGAGATGATGGACAATGGAGTTTGGATAGGGAATTCTTAACAAGACTGGGTAACCTTTTCAGCATCTTTAGGATGGGAAGTAGGTTTGTAATGATAATATTATTAGCAGTTATCATACATCAGTCTCATGCTTTGTATCGTTCATACATCATGCTAAAATCTTTACATAAGTTTCCCCTCTAATCTATAGAAAAAGATTGTTGCTGTTTTTATGTGGCTGATGAGAAGCCTGACCCCAAAGGCCAGTCTAAGAAAGGCTTAGGGGAAGCCTGAAATCACACAGCTGTTAAGGCTTTGGAATCAGGGCTAGAATCAATTATTAATACTAATTGATTGCAGAGCTGATCCTTTGGATATTTTTTTCAACATCTGTTATTCAGTTCTGTCATAACAGTAAACAGAAAGGACAAAGTCCTTACCATGAGGGTTATCCCCTGTTATGGACTGAATTGTGTCCCTGTAAAATTCATATATTGAAGTCCTAACCTTTGATGCAACTGCATTTGGAGGTGGAGCTTTTAAGGAAGCAATAAAAGCTGCCTGGTACTGTTAAGGCAGGCCCTAATGTGGTACCTGATGTCTTCATATGAAGAGAAAGAGATACCACAACTTTTTCCTCCTCTCCTTATGGGAGCAAGCAAAAGCCCTTGAGGACCCAGGAAAGCGTTCATCTAAAGCCAGGAAGAGAATCTTCTCCGCAAACAAATTCTGATACCTCCTGGACCATGAACTTCTGGACTCCAGAACTGTTTTTTAAGTAGTGTTGGTCTATAATACCTTGTCTTATCAGCTTGAACTAATTAATATACCTCCCTAAAAGTAGAGACAAACAAAATGAGCCAATATAAGATACATTAGTAGTGACAAGGGTAAGAGGAGAGAGGGTACCAAAGATGTTGCCAGCTCTTTAGGAAGGAACCTCAACACACTGAGAGATGGCATTCAGCATCAGTATCTCTTGGCCCTCTACCGTCTATGTAGGAGAGTTACGAACAGGGAGCTCAGGACCCAATGTGGCTGGAGAGGGGATTCCAGGACAGAGCAGCAGGTGATGAAGATGGAGAGAAAGAGCCAGATTCTAGGCCCTGTAGAAGGAATTGGGCTTTTATTAGTTACTTCTGCGTCACTGGACAAGATATCAGACAGAAACAACGCAAAGGAGGACATTCATTTTAATGCATTTTCAGAAAGATTTCCTCCTTCATGGCAGGAACGACATGGTGGTGGGAGTGGTTCTGTCCGTGCTGGTGGAAGGATGTACCAGAGACTCTTCATATCATGGTGGACCGGAAACAGAACACAGGCTGAAAACAGAGGCAGGGAGGGGTAACTCCTAAACATCTGCTCCTAGTGACCGACTTCTACCACCCAGGATACACTTCCCAAAGATTCCACAGCCTTCAAAGTCGTTTCCAAAAGCTTCGGACTGAGCACTCACAGCATGAGGCTGTGAGGAACCTTTTAGAGTCAGACCATAACAGAGTTCTCTGATGGGGAGGATGCGGGATGTTTAGGGCAGGGGAGTGACATGTGCTGACATGCATGTGTAGAAGATCAGTCCCTCCCATGCAGCATGAGAAACAGGAGCAGGGAAGCCAGTTGAGAAAATGAAGCTTGGAACAGCCCAATAGACATGGGGGTGGTGATATATTTAGAGAGATATTTAGGGTGTGTTTATAGAGAGAGAAGTCCGTAATGATGTGAAACAGCAGGAGGAATTATCATGTACTTAGAGGGACTGGAGAATCATGGTCAAAGAAAGGAATCAAGAAGTTTGCTCAGGACACTGGGAAAAGCTTTGAGGGGCCCTCCTGAGTGGAATCCCTCTCCTTTGCCTGTGAAGTAAAGATGTAGAGGCTCAAATGGCACATTTACTGTTTACAGAAGACAGCTGGAGGGTGTAGATGGTGGTAGGAGCAAACAGTCCCCTCCTGAACTCAGTAGCCCTGCCTTACCACCCAGGGCAGGCAATGCCACCTGGGACAAGCACCTAGTAGACCATCGTGTGTTCAGAAGCACAAGCCCTGTGTACAACCAAGTGAGCATGCCTGGAATTATACCTGGGTGGTGAAGGTTTAAACTCCTGAGCCAGGAAAAAGAGGCTTGGAGATCTCCTAACTGAATCCCATCTGTAGGAAAAGAATTCCAGGACATTTTCTGACGATAGATGTGTTAACCTGGTCTTGGAGGAGTGTTGGCTCCTTAAGTCTGATGTTTTGAGAAGTAACTGGGTTGGTGGTAAGGACTTTGGAACCATCAGTGTCCTCTGGGACCAGGTTAAAAAACCAGGGAGGATTCTGGGTATTCCTAGACCTAGAGTCCAGAAAAAAGGCTTCAAGCACAGCCACTGAGGCAGGAGAGCAGCGAAGATCAGTGAGCCACTGTGCCAAATGCGGCTGAGGGGCACAGCCTTGTCCTTTGGATCTGCAGCAAGGGGGCTGTTGTAAAGAATTTGGCTCTGTCTGCTCCTGTTCCTGGGAGGGATACTCTAACTCCTTGGAGCTCCCAGAGTGATGGGGTGGCTTTATTGTTCACGGGCAACCCTGGTAGTTTCTACAGGAGACTGTAGGTGACTGTGGCATGTGATGACAAGCGGCTCATTCAGTGTGCACTAAGGGACCTGTCGGCTTATGTTTCCTGTCTTACTATATCAGTCCTCCCACGCACAGGGTGTATGTTCCAAGATCCCCAGTGGGTGCCTACACCGTGCAGAGTACCAAACTCTATAGACACTACGGGTATACACTATATATGAATACTTAGGATAGAATTTAATTACAAGTTATCTTCACTAAGGGATTAACCACAATAATTTACTTTATGTCTCAGTGACTTCAGTATCTAATTTTGTTTTCTTCCTAAGTTGAGAACTTTTTCATTTTTCAATTAACAAGGGAAGCATTTTATTGGCTTCTTTGGGGTATGTCCAAATTGCCAGCATATCATGTTAAATACAGAAGCTTACTTCAGTAACAGCACTGTGATATCCTGGGAGCCAATGTCAGTGAGATGCTGCTAAGTAAGTAACAAGGGAGACAGCACACGCAGTATGGATACACTGGACAAAGGGTTGATTTAAATCCTGGGCACCAGACCTCATCATGCTACTGAGATGACACAAATTAAAACTTACTAATTGTGCCGGACGTTGGTGGCGCACACCTTTAATTCCAGCATTCGGGAGGCAGAGTCAGGAGGATCTCTGTGAGTTCGAGGCCAGCTTGGGCTACCAAGTGAGCTCCAGGAAAGGCGCAAAGCTACACAGAGAAACCCTGTCTCGAAAAAACAAAAAACAAAAAACAACAACAACAAAAAACAAACAACAACAACAACAAAAAAAAAAAAACTTACTAATTGTGTCACTGGCTTCCTTGACCAGGACACCATGGAATGAGATTCAACAGACAAGGTGGACTATTGTTCTTTTTTTTTTTTTTTTTTTTGGTTTTTCAAGACAGGGTTTCTCTGCGTAGCTTTGAGCCTTTCCTGGAGCTCACTTGGTAGCCCAGGCTGGCCTCGAACTCACAGAGATCCTCCTGGCTCTGCCTCCCGAGTGCTGGGATTAAAGGCGTGTGCCACCACCGACTGGCTGGACTATTGTTCTCAGT
This sequence comes from Peromyscus maniculatus bairdii, assembly GCF_049852395.1. Lineage (NCBI taxonomy): Eukaryota > Metazoa > Chordata > Mammalia > Rodentia > Cricetidae > Peromyscus > Peromyscus maniculatus. Next base: position 126,243,427 of record NC_134856.1, read on the forward strand.
ATGCCTAGGACATCACTTACTGCAGAGCACATGTTCTGTAGATGCTCACTGAAGATGCTTTACTGATAACTACCCATTTTGTGTTGTTTGGACCATAAACTCCTCAAACACTATGGCTTAAGATCATTAATGTAGGATCTAAATGTCAAGACAATTGAGATTGGATAGGGGAAGAGCTTGTGACCCCAAGCTGAAAGTCACCTTGCTGGGGACCTTGGGAAAACAATTTCTGAATAGAGGAAACTGTAGATGGAAGTTTCTGTCCTGCCAGCAGCTTCCGTATAAACACACAGCTTATATTAATTATAAACGCTTGGCCAATAGCTCAGACTTGTTACTAGATAACTCTTGTATTTAAATTAACTCATATTTCTTATGTATGTTTTGCCATGTGTCTTGATACCTTTTCTCAGTAAGGCATGCCAGTCTTGCTTCTCTCTGTGCCTGCTTGCTACTCCAGACTCTGCCCTCCTTCTTCCCAGCATCCTCCTAGTCTGGCTCTCCCACCCAATCTCTTCTTGCCCAGCTAGAGGCCAGTCAGTTCTTTCTTATTCAATGAGAGTAATACGTATTCACAGTGTACAGAAGGATTATTCCACAGCAAAAAACCCCTCATGTCCTTGCAAACCTAAGATTCTTTGGCCGCTTGATCCCTAGAAAGGCCAAGAAAAATAATAGATGTGACGGTAACTATCATGTCAATAATTAATACATAGTACTTACTCATCCTTGGCACTGAGCTAGACAATTAGATGCATCAATTTCACTTAATAATGCGTATGAGGTAGGTGCTATAGTTATGCCCATTTGATGGAAGAGGAAACTGAAGCACAGAAAAAGAGTAATTTGCCAAGGTTGTTCAGCCTTTCTTGATAAGGCCTTGACATTAACCCTGTCTTAACCTCACTGCTAGTTGTTCCTAAACATGGCTATATATTTAAGTCACCTGAAAGACCATCCATCCATCCATCCATCCATCCATCCATCCATCCATTCATTTAATTTTTGTACTGCTAGTGACCATACCCAAATCTTCCCAAATGTTAAGCATGAACTTTCCCACTGTACTTACGCCAATTCATCTTGGGGAGTTTTTCAATTTCTTTATAACCACCTTCTACCCCAGGATGAATCAAGATCTGTGGTGGGAGACAGGCACCAGTAATTTCACAATCCATAGCTCATTTCAAACTTTGAGAACAATTTCTACACTTTGCTGTTTATTGTTGCTCAAAGGTAAGTGTATAAGACTAATCCTTGAGAGGCTGTGCAGGAGAAATTATCCATCTCTCCTGCTTGTCTCAGAGGTACCAGGGCAGAGCATCCCAGACAGGAACCATCCTGAGCTGAGACAAAGGCCTGGACTGGCAGGATGTCCTTTAATTACATGTTCTCATAGATTTGAATGGGGGCAAGCTGAGATATTATGGAAGGAATGGTTACACCAATGTGATTTATTGTTATTTTCGTCACCACACTACAATTTAATTCACTTCCAAATAGTTATGTTCATTTTAATAAACTAATGAGTACTGTGGGAGACTCTTCAGCAACTCCAGTGATGTATTAATTCAGTGTTAACTGCCTAGACCGGGAAGAAAAAAAGCACACCACCGTCATTTTCGAAGTAATAATTCTTGCACAGAAATTCCTGGGCACGAAGCTGGATATTTCTGCTGAACATTTAGCCTATAAACTCAGCCTTGTAATTTACCCTAGCAGGAGAAGCCATAAATGACTCTCCCTCCATCAGCATGCGAGTGGGGGAGCGTGAAGAATAGAGGCTGTCTTGACTTGGTGCTGTGGCAAGGCCGGGCCATCAATTACAGCCAATAAAAGGAGGAAGGTGGCGTGAGCCTGGAAGTTAAAAGGCAGCTGGTCAGCACTGTCTTTGACATTTCAGAACACCCGAGTATGGAGCTGCTTTGGAGTGAGAGAGAGGGGTTATGTGCTAGGTGATTGCAGGCATAAAGAAAAATGGATTGTTTGCAAAAACACATGATTTCCACGCTCTGGGGTAAGACAGGGAATGCACTCATGACTTGGTCTGTCATTGTACAGCCTGGCCTGTTCCTGTGCTTGTGTTTGCCTGCCTATTCCCCTCCCCTGCCCTCCCCTGCCCTCCTCTGCCCTCCCCTCCCCTCCCCTCCCCTCCTTTCCTCTCCCCTCCCCTCCTTTCCCCTCCCCTCCCCTCTTCCTTTTTCGCTTTTTCTGTTTCTCTCCTTTTTTCTCTCTCTCTTTTACTCTCTCCTTCCTTCTCTCCTTTCTTTCTTTCTAATGGTGGCATTGCTATATTTCTGGGCCCTTCTTTGACCAGGTTAAGACTAGCAGAGAATGGCACACATCTGTAAACCTAGCAAGTGAGGTGTTGAGGTAGGACAATTATTGCAAGTTCCAGGCCAGCCTGGTTTTCTGCTTTGTTTTTGTCTTTTATTTTTATTTTTTGTGAGTTCTGTGCCAGCTTGGTGAGACTCTGTCTCAACTAACATCAATTAATAAATGAATAATGATAAAAACAACAACACTTGAGGATAAGGCAGGGTCTTGAGTAGCCAACTGGACAAAAAAATTGAAAATGGAGCCCTATAGCAATGGGCTGATTGTGGGGTAACACACACTTGGTGCCTCTAGAAGAGCTAGGGGTTCTATGGACTTCTGTGGCCTTGCAGAGGTGCATGTCTTTCCCAGTGATGAAAATAAATAGAACTCCGTCTCAAAGCCTCACTTTGTTTCCTGGACATGGATTCTGAACTACATCCACAGGCATGCGTGTTAACTAATTAGGAATGGGTGTGATTATAGCCCTCCCCTATGTAAAAGTGACCAATCAGAATTGAGCACACTTGCGTCTGCCATTTAAAATTTTTATTATCTTTTTTTTATGTGCATAGATGTTTTGTCTGCACATATGTCTGTGCACCACTTGCATGCCTGGTGCCCGGGGAGGCAAAAAAAGGGGCCTAAGATGCCTTGGAATTGGAGTTACAATGTTTGTAACTACACTACCACCATGGGTGCCCAGACTTGAACTTGGAAGAACAGCCGGTGCTCTGAAGTGCTGAGCCATCTCTCTAGCCCAGCAGCTGTCATTTGTATAAGGAGACTGGAATCAGGGTAGGAAGTCCCTCTATGTAATTTACAGGATATTTGCCTCCTTGCTAGGATACAAATATACACCTTTCCCTCCAAGAATTCAGTTTGTCAGGGAGACCAGAACAAGGACGGTCAGTCATGAAGAGGTGTACAGAGCTAATATGCATAGGGAGGTACCACAGCCTGGAGCCTGCACCTGATTCTGAAGGGAGTGTAGGAAAGCCCAAACTGACTTTTACAAGGAACAACAATAATTTGACTTCTGCCCACTGTTGTGTTTGAATGTAGCTATCCAAGTTCGTGTGTTGGAAACATCACACCCACTAAAACAGGCTTGGAAGATGAGGCCTCATGGTGTGGTGATATTTTATTTGTGCACCTCAGTAAAGCTTATCTGAGGATCAGGATCAGAGGAAAAAAATACCAGCTACTATATTAAGCATAGAGATCAGGCAGTGGTAGCACATGCCCTTAATCCTAGCATTTGGGAGGCAGAGATTCATCCAGATCTCTGTGAGTTCAAGGCCACACTGGGAACAGAGCCAGGCATGGTGGCACATGCCTTTAATTCCCAGCACTAGTTAACCATAGAGGTCTGGAGGTCTGTACAGACAGACAGGAAGTGATAGAGCTAGGCAGAAAGAGGAAGTGATGTAGCTGGGCAGAGAGAGGAAGTGAGATGGCAGGGCACAGAAAGGCATGTAGGTGTGGGTATACAGGAAGTAGCTCTCTCGGGAGGCTGACAAGTAGGTAAGGTGAGGTTGGCTGTGGCTTGTCCCATTCCTCTGATCTTTCAGTTTTTACCCCAATATCTGGCTCCAGGTTTTTTATTAATAAAACCATTTAGCAATTTATCTTACACTCATAGGAAGTGTCTAGGCCAGGAGGATTTCACCCTCATAGATGAGTTAGCACTCACTATTAAAGCTCTTGACATGTCCCCATTTTTATAAATAATAGTGATCATACAAAATAGTAGGTTTAATCATAACATTTACATACATGTTTATAACATACTTTAATCATATTCATCTTCATCACCTTCTTGTCTTCCCTCTCCCTTCCCATTGGCCCCCTTCCTCTCTCCAAATAACTCCCTTCCAATTTCCTGTCTTTTAAAAAATGTATAGCTACCACATATGAGAAAAGACATGTAGTGTTTGTCTTTCTGAGACTGGCTTATTTTGCTTAACACGATGATCTCCAGTGCCATTCATTTCTTATAAATGACATACTCTCATTCTTCTGTATGTCTAAACAAAACCCTAGTGTGTAGATTGATCCACTCATCTGTTGATGGGCACCTGAGACTGACTCCATAATTTGGCTCCTGGTAATAGTATGGCTATAAACATGGATGTGGAGGCATGTCTGTGGTATGCTGACTTTGATCCCTTTGGGTTATACACCCAGGAGTGCTACAGCTTCTCTCCACAGAGGATGCACTAGCAATTGCATGCCCATCAATAACAGACAAGCATTTCTTTTTCTAAAAGGCTTAGTTTTATCTCTTGTTTTCTCATTTTCCTGCCTTCCACCATGAGATGTCATAATAAGAAGGCTGTAGTCATATTCTGATACCACACTCTTGGACTTTCCAGCATCCTAAAACTGTGAGCCAATAAAACCCCGTTTTTTTTTTTTTTTTTTTTTTTTTTTTTTTGGTTTTTTCGAGACAGGGTTTCTCTGTGTAGCTTTGCGCCTTTCCTGGAGCTCACTTGGTAGCCCAGGCTGGCCTCGAACTCACAAAGATCCGCCTGGCTCTGCCTCCCGAGTGCTGGGATTAAAGGCGTGCGCCACCACGCCCGGCTCAAAACCCCGTTTTTGTAAATGTCTCTGCTTCAAGTGCTGTGGGTTAGCAACACAAATGGATTAAGATTGCAAGCTTCAAGAAGTGTCTTTGTCATAGATAATACATGCCAAGCTCATAGGGAGCACATAGGAAATACCTCATAATGTTTGTCACCATCATCTCATGATGTGTGGCCCCTTCCTTTTTCCTCCCATGTCTTTTTAGAGTTATGCTTCCGGAAGGAGTTGTGGAGACGCCCATCTGAGCTCCTCATTTTCAGATGCGTGAGCAGCCTGGCAAAGGCAGGTCAAAGCAAACCATAGGTGTAGCGCTAGTCCCCAGAGTGGGTAGCATTCCTCTTTCCTAACAGAATACAGATGTGGGCCTTCTTAAGCGTGAGTGGGTGTCAAAGCACCTGGAAAGCTTGATAAACCAAAGGTTGGAGGGGATGTGGTGGTGCATGCCTATAATCTCAGCAGAAGGAGAATGGTATGTTCAAGGCCAGCCTGGACCATATAATGACAACAACAACAACAACAACTACATAATCCCCAAAGTTCCCTGAGCTCCACCCCCAGAGTCTGACTGGTCAGACAGGACCTGAGAATCTCCATTTCTAATGAGGTCCAGATGGTCCAGATGCCATGGATACTTGGAAACCACTGCTCCCTGTCATGTGCTTATTCACCTGTGGAGAGTTCTTGCAAAGGGTTAATAAAATATCAGACTGCTAGTAATTTTACAGTGAATGTTGATGGATTTGGCCCTGGAGAAAATTCACTACAGTGAAGAATGGCTACCCAGAGGAAAGGGCCAGGGAATTCTCCTCTAGGGTCATGAGTGACAAAGATTTTAAGAGGATTATAATCGAGGAGGAAGCCATTTGCCTGTCTGTGATCTTTTGTATCTTTATGTTGATGACAGGGCAAAAGGTAATGCCCTCAGCTTTACCCAACATGACTTGGAGGTGATTAATTCCCAGGGCTCTTGGAGTGGAAAAGGTAGGCACGTGAGAGGTGATTGAGGTAGTAAAGGAGAGGAAGAGGTGGTGCTTGGCAGTGAGCTGGGATGCTGAGCTGACTAAGGAAGAGAACTACTCCCCGTCTCTTCTTCACAGACCGTTTATGAGACACACATATGCACTCACAATTCTGCCAGGTTCACAAAGAGCAAGGAGAAAGGTGATTATAACGGTTAATTTCAAGGTGTGTGTGTTTCCTTGTCTCCCTCCAGGAGGATGCTCCAGCAGTTACCAATAATGAGACTGATGAGGATTTCAGCCAGTGGAAAAAGAAACTGTGATTGGGTTTAAGGTCAGACATGTCTGGCTTGGCTGGAAGTTAGTTGAAGAGGGTAAAGGACATGAAGGAGGTACTCAGTATGATCCATGAGTCTTATGGGCCATCTGAAAGCAGCCTGGGTTATGTATACAGGACAAACCTTGGTGGATAGGAGAAAGCAGTTTCTGGTGCTGCATCCTAGGCTCCTTCTGTCTTTTGTGAACCTCTCCCCTCTGTGGCTAGGTAGATACTCTAAGACAGCAGGAAATCTTTTTAAGCCTTTAATTTTATGCTAAGCATTATAGAATAAGTTAACTAAATCCCCATCAAATGAGTAATTAGATGCTTTGATACATCTATCTAGAGGTTATAGAACTCCAGTAAATAATCCTGTAATGTTGGAAGAGAGTAGAGAGGCAGAGGAGGAAGGTTAGATGTGTAGGTCTGGCTGTCCACTTACAAGAAATAAAAAATAGGGATCCATTTTCAAATGTGCCCCAAGTTAGGGTAGGCCCAGCTGCTTAGGAACAAGAGAACACTGGGTCTCTGCTAACCCTGCTAGTCTAATCTAACTACTTTCCCAGGCACACTAGATATTTATAATATAAAACATTAACATCCAGCCTTGCCCATAAAAACCGACATGTGGACCAATGGAATCGAATTGAAGACCCTGACATTAACCCACACACCTATGGACATATAATTTTTGACAAAGAAGCCAAAAGTGTACAATGGAAAAAAGAAAGCATCTTCAACAAATGGTGCTGGCATAACTGGATATCAACGTGTAGAAGGTTGCAAATAGATCCATATCTGTCACCTTGCACAAAACTTAAGTCCAAGTGGATAAAAGACCTCAACATTAATCCAGCTACTCTAAACCTGCTAGAAGAGAAAGTAGGAAGTAGTCTTGAACGCACTGGCATAGGAGATCACTTCCTAAATATAACACCAGTAGCGCAGACACTGAGACAAACAATCAATCAATGGGACCTCTTGAAACTGAGAAGCTTTTGTAGAGCAAAGGATACGGTCAACAAGGCAAAGCGACAGCCTACAGAATGGGAAAAGATCTTCACCAACCCCACAGGTGACAGAGGACTGATATCCAGAATATATAAGGAACTCAAGAAATTAGACATCAAAACAACCAACAGTCCAATTGAGAAATGGGCTTCAGAACTAAACAGAGAATTCTCAACAGAGGAAACTCAAATGGCTGAAAGACATTTAAGAAATTGCTCAACATCCCTAATCATCAGGGAAATGCAAATCAAAACAACTCTGAGATACCACCTTACGCCTGTCAGAGTGGCTAAGATCAAAAACACTGAAGACACTTTATGCTGGAGAGGTTGTGGAACTAGGGGAACTCTCCTCCACTGCTGGTGGGAATGCAAGCTTGTACAACCACTTTGGAAATCAATATGGCGCTTTCTTAGAAAATTGGGAATCAATCTCCCCCAAGATCCAGCTATACCACTCTTGGGCATATACCCAAGAAATGCTCAATCATACCACAAGAGCACTTGCTCAGCTATGTTCATATCAGCATTGTTTGTAATAGCCAAAAATTGGAAACAACCTAGATGCCCTTCAACTGAAGAATGGATAAATAAATTGTGGCACATATACACAATGGAATACTACTCAGCAGAGAAAAACAATGACATCATACGGTTTGCAGACAAATGGATCGATCTAGAAAAAATCATCCTGAGTGAGGTGACCCAGACTCAGAAAGACAAATATGGTATGTACTCACTCATAGGAAGATGCTAGATGTGGAACAAGGATGACTGGACTGCTACTCACATCACCAGTGAGGCTACCTGGAAAACGAGACCCAAAAAAAAAACACGGAGAAATGGATGAGATCTACATGAACAACCTGGTCATGAGTGGGAACAATGAAGGGCAACGGTCGAGGGAAAGAGAGTGGGAGATCCTAGCTGGATCAAGAAAAGAGAGGGAGAACAAGAAATAGGAGACCATGTTAAATGAAGACCACATGAGAAGGGGAGGAAGCAGAGAGCTAGGGAGGCCCACGGAGATCCACAAAGATACTCCCACAAAAGACTGCTGGCAATGGTCGAGAGACGGCAGGAACTGACCTACTCTGGTGATGGGATGGCCAGACACCCTGTTAGTTGTGCCATAAACCCCATCCAAGGAAGGTCTGAGGAATCTGGATGCAGACATCCACGGCTGGGCCCCTGGTGGAGCACTGGGATTCTAATTAGTGAGAAAGAAGAGGGTTTATATGAGCGAGAATTGTTGAAGCTAAGGTTGGATAAAGCACAGTGACAAATAACCAAATGAATGGAAGCACAGGATCTATGAACCAAGGGCTGAGGGGCCCCCAACTGGATCAGGCCCCCTGAACGGGTGAGACAGTCATTTGGCTTGATCTGTTTGGGAGGCAGCTGTGTGTTGGTGCCGGGTCCTGGGCTCGTTGCATGAATTGGCTGTTTGAATCCTGGGACCTATGCAGGGACGCTTGGCTCGGTCTGGGAGGGGGGGACTGGACCTGGCTGGACTGAGTCTACCAGGTCGATCCCGGTCCTCGGGGGAGACCTTGATCTGGAGGAGGTGGGAATGGGGGGTGGGGTGGGGGGAGGGGGAAGGGGGCGAGAGTGGGAGAACAGGGCACTCTGTGGCTATTATGTTGAACTAAATGATGTTGTAAAATAAATTTACAAAAAAAAAAATAAATTAAAAAAATAAATAAATAAAAAAAAAAAAAAAAAACATCCAGCCTTGCCTAAGGAACTGCAGACATGATAAGGTGTACACTATCATGTGTCCAAAAAGCATTAAGATAAACAAGGTGTAAAATGTAGATATAAACCCACACAAGAGGTTTTATTACCTACATGGTAGATGAGGTGTAACATTGTACACCTCATCCCCAAGCCAAGGAGAAACCCACATTCAGGGACCTAAAAACTGTTCTTTGCACACCTGCAGTGCACACTGCTATTTTTATCTCTGTTGGTGGCACCTGGCTTTGCAAATCCTAAAGGCAAGTCATAAAATATAAATTTTCTCACTTCGCTACTGAATCTCCAGTGCTTGTCATGAGTGTGTGTGTGTGTGTGTGTGTGTGTGTGTGTGTGTGTGTGTGTCTTTATTCAGTGTGTGAATGGCTGATAGGCATCAGTCATTGGCTTATAGGTATCTTCATTTGTCTATTTGGCATATGTGGGAGTCAAAGAAATTAAAGGATGTTAAATTTCATCCCCAGTATCACAGAAAAAATATTGTAGAAGGTCTAGTATAGAGCTGAGAGACACTTAAGAACATATAGGCAATGACCCTTTTTGAGGCAATTACTATGTAATTATTGAGTATAATGTTTGCAGCAGAGCCAAACTTATTTGAACCGTGAAGTTGGAGTTCCTGGAATCTTATCTGCCTATTGCCCCTATTATTTTTAAGTTTTCAGATGGGGTCTTGCTATATGGCCCATGCTAACTCCAAACTCCTGGGCCCAAGTAATCCTCCTGTCTCAGCCTCCCAAGTAGCTAGAAAGCACAGGTGCACGCCACCACACACAGCTTCTCTCCACTATTACAGTTCACTCCTTACCCAGTCTCAAGAGCTCCAGAGCCTATCAGAAGGCTTAGTTCGTGTAACTTATAAGTTACATAAACATGAGTAGACTGAACTAATGTATGGACGGACATAGGGCTTGTCCCAAATTATCTTAAACCTAGCAGGAATTTTCTTAGTTAACTCGCCTTAGCTTAAAAAACACCAATGACTGTCAAGAATAAAAACCTCTATAGCCCTAATTCACAGCTATGCAATGGTCCCCTGATGTTGCATTTCCTTGGTTCTGGTTAAAAGTCAAAGCCATTCCATTCCATGGTAGGTCTATGCAGAAGGATAGGAAGGAGAGAAAAATGCATGAGGCTCCTTAGAGAAGAGAGTTAAGGCCAAACATAATTGAAGCTATCAGAACATGCAACAACTGTTATTTTAAGGAAAATACATTCATGAGATTCAAATGTCAGCATAACAGAAAATAAAAGCATTTTTTTTCACATTTTCCACAAGATGTTCAGCAAGATAAATCTGTCAAGAAATGGGGGGGAAAGGTCACATGAAGGCTGACAGGAAGTTGTGGACGGAATTCATTCTGTCACGTGTATTCATCTCAATTAAAATACAGTTGGAAGACTGTCGTTCAGACACTCGTCTTCCGGGGATCTTTTGTTTGGAGCATTGACAGGGCTTGTTTATTTCATAGGAGCTTCTGAAATATTCCCATCGGCCTGAGATAATTAATGTATGAAATGGTCCATTGGCTTTATTTTGACAGGCGCTGTCTCAGATATCTGGGAACTTGATGGTAAACACCCGAGTGAGTCCCTTGGGATGTCTACGGTCTGCCTTACTCTATCGGATAGTGCCAGGTACAGGGTCCTGTCATCTGCCACACTGAGGAGCAAGGAGGCCAGAGACCTAGGCGAAGACTCATCCGAGTGGCAATAAGCAGTTGGTTGTTGGGAACTGACATGGCTGTTATTAGTTACTATTCTTGTTTCCAAGGCCAAGTACCGACAAGAAGAACTCTAAAAGAGGAAGGGTTTATTTTGGTTCATGTTTTGGGCCACTGCTCATTGTGGCATGGAGAGTATGGAGGTGGACACAAAGCTTCCCTGTGGCAGCAGGAAGCAGAGAGGGGAGGCAGGCGCCTGGCTCACTTCTCCTTCTTTCTTTTTCTTCAGTCCTGGACCTCAGTGCATGGCATAGTAGCACCTACATTCATGGTGGGTCTTTCCTTTGTTAACTCTCTCTGGAGATACCCTCACAGACACACCCAAATGTCAGGCTTGCCTCACATTCCTGGGCTTAAGCAATCCTTCTAATGTCCTGGAAATTCTGCCTGCCTGTCTGTCTATCTTTCTTTCCTTTTAAATTTTTTTGTTATTATATATATATATATATATATATATATATATATATATATATATATAAATTTTTTTGTTATTATATATATATAATATACACACACACATATATGTATGTATCATATATACACACACATATTGGAGACAGGATCTCTCTATATAGCCCTGGCTGTCTTGGAACTCAACTCGCTATGTACATCAAACTGGTCTTGAACTTACAGCAAAGAACTTGCCTCTGCCTCTTGAATGCTGGGACTAAAGGTGTATGCCACCATGACTGGATAGAAAATGCTTCTTAATTTTATTAAAGTGACAATGAAAATCAGCCATCATAAACATGGAGGGTGGCACAGACAAACTGCGTTCAGGTGTAAGTGTGAGTATGGTGGTAGGCTGATCAATCTGTCCTTGTGGGGCAAAGCACTGATTCATTCGTAGTGGTTACCAATTTCTATTGCGTGCATGCTTCTGCCAGGGCTGATTTCAATTAATTATAAAAGGTTTGATTCTGTGTACAGCGTGGTATTGGGATCAAGCCCAAGGCCTCTTTTACCCTGGGCTAGTACTATAACTACAGCTCAGCTGCTGTGTAGTTGTTATTATTTAAATTAATACATTCCTTCCTGGAAGGAGACTCCTTAAGACGGGAAGTAAACAGAAATGTACAAGGCTTAGGAAAGTCCTGAAGCATACAAGATTCACAAGGCGGTAACTGCTAGAGAGAAGGCCCTCTGTCTGCAAGTGGTGTAAGTAGTTCCGGGGACACAGCTTTCTGAAGTGTCACCCACGTTAGGGTGGGCTTTTTGGTGGTGCAGCTGCCTTCGAGTTACTCATGTTCCTGGAAGTCACCTCTCACTCATACTCCTGGAGGGAAACCTAACAAACCCACTCTTTTCCCAAAGCTAGACTTAGGTGGCATCATTTCCTTGGTCTGTTGTTGGTTCCTGACCTAGGGTAAACAGGTGTTTGTGTCTCCTCAGGAAAAGTCACACAACATTAGCCCAGACTTTTTGTTTTGAGAATTCAACCATCAGCTCTGTTGAGCCAGCCCAAACCAGTTTCAATACATCACCTGGTGAGTAGATATTGTTCAAAGAGCTATAAAGGATCCAAACTGAGAAACTGCAGCAACAGACTGCAGGCAGGCATGGAGCCTGAGCTTGTCTGGGAAACTTTTGCTTCTTGAAAATAGCATCAGGGGTTCGGAGAGATGGTTTGTCTGGTAAGGGATCTTGCTGATGAGCCTGACAACTTGAGTTCAGTTTCAGGGTCACACGTGGTAGAAGAGGAGAAGAAACACCTATCATGTTTTTAAAGATCAGAAATGATCAGCATATTTATTTACTTAATTATTTGTATTTACTTATTATTTATTGAAACTGGCAGACAAGGGAATGATGTGTAACTGGGATTTCTGGGGGAAAATCAGGAGAGTGTATGTAGAGGCTGAACAATAGTAGTGGTGACTATTTTTGGATGTTCTATTATGTGTCAAATATTGTATTTGTATACCTTATTTTGATCTGCAGGTTGGGAATAGGAGTCGACAACAAGAAACAGGTGTCAGAAGCCCACGAGAGTGGAATGGTGCCTAGCATAGATTTCCATGTCAGGAAGGAACTGGTATGTAAGAGCAGGTCACAGGAATGGTGGCTACACAGTGATGGCCGTGTGGGGGTTTCTTCAGGCAGTCCTCTTTCCTTAGTGGATTGAAGCTCATTGGAAGGGAGCTGTAATGGACACATTCTGTACTTAAGTAATTACTTTTAAATCATAGCGAGATGTGACATGTACTTAAAAAGAGGCTCAGCTTCGAAATGCCCCCCTCCCCAGAATGAGATCATTTTCTGTATTATCTACAGACTGACTGCCAGAAGGGAGTTTGGTTGGCCAATGAGTCCTAGTGATCTGCTTATAAGCTCGCCCCCCACCCCTGCCCCAGTACTAGGATTTTATGTGGGTCCCAGACTGTATAACAGTAGAGAAAGTGAGCTAAATAATAAGCATGCATGGATTCATTCCTTTTGACTCTTAACTGAGGACATGATGTGACCAGCTGTTTGAGGGTCTTGCTGCCTTGACTTCCCTGCTGTGATGGACTGTAACCTGTAATTGTGACAATGAACCTCACCTCAAAGCCGGAAGCCAGAGAAAGACTGGGAAGGCATACTTTCTTCTGAGACACATCTTCAATTGGAATGGGCATCTTATTTTTTTCTCATTAACATCTATGTTTAGTTAGACACCTATTCATGAGGTGAGGTACTTTAGTGGCAACCAACAGAAAAGCCAAGGTATCATAATCTCATAATTAAAACAATAAAAACCCCGGGAATGTGGTTTCTGCTGCCATTCTTGACATATGGTCTTACTTTCAGTCTCATGGTGTCATGGTCTCCATGGAGATGGTAGCTGAAAACTCCAGAAATCACCTACTTACCACAACACCTAGGGTTTGGTGTTTATCATGAGCCTGTTCAAATGTACGTAACACTCTTCCCAGAAGCCTCTAGGTGACCTTTCTGCACAGCTCATCAGACACAGTGGCTTCATAGGCTCATGAGGACTCCAGTCACAGACAAAGGTGAACACTGTGATTGACTGACATCAATCACCCCTTGTCCTGTATTTCATGGAGAGGAGTAGATACTAAATAAAGTGGGACCTCAGGAATGAAGGAGATAATGACCTTTTACTCGATATCAACAGTATCAACAACACAAGGGCTCCCTGGGTATACATGGGTACAAGACAGCATACAAATCAAACATTTGGTGATAACAAATAAAAAGTAAATTTGTTTTAAAATTATTCTTTGATATGCATATAATTTACCATTTACTAAAGATGAAACAAATTTGCATACTAAGGAGATAGATGTACTTGTTTAATTTTAATACGACGAATTAAATCGTGGCAGAATACTTGGCACTGCAGAACACACAGTGTCTTCAACACTGACTGGCATTTCAATTTTATAATCATGTGTGCTGAGGTCACCACTTCACATGAATACTTAGTACAGCATGGCAGAATTAAAACTTAGAGATATTTTTGATATCCTATCTCACTCCCTAGCCAATATTCATTTCACAATTTTTTTTTTATGAAATCAAGTCAGCAACACAAACATCAATTTTTAAAACCAAACACCCTAACATAACACAATAGAAAGATATGCTAATTTGATATTTACATACTGGGGAATGCTGCAAGGCAAATATTAAGTTTTTGTTTTAATGCAACCATTATGTTTCTATAAGGGCAAGACACTTTGTATGCACAGCAGAAAACGTTATGGTTCTTGACATGCAATAGTCTCAAATTGGAGCCAGGTTGTATCAGCCAGCAACTGTTGGCCTGATGGGCAGGGTGTGGCGTGATGACATGCACAAGCCAAGTGTACATGCTGTGTGTTCAGAACATCTCAGTGCTTAGGAGCAGAGAGGCATCGAAAGCCTGGCCTGGGGGATGCTTAAGCACTCTGAGTTGTTTACAAATGGTGCTTCTTCAGTAAAAAGACAGAGGCCCAGAATCATTGTGGGCTGGTAGTAGACTCATGAAATGGCCTCTAGGAAACTGAGGTGACATCTCTGGATGGGACATGACCTAGTGCTGCCGGAAGCAACTCAGACTCTTTCCGCACTGGATTTTGAATTGATTGTTGGTCATCGTGTGTTCGGAAATCTTTTATGGTTCCTCCATTCCTACTGCTCCGCATTTTGTTATGGACCCCAGAGGTTAAGGAGCTGCATGCTATACCACAACTTTGGTATATAAAATTCTGGTTTCTAGCAAAGAAGTGTAGCACCTTTGAGATCTTTCCCAGGGAGCACTGTACCTTCTGTATTTCTCAGAGGCATTAATTTAGAGGCGTTAAAATTCGCGACTCTAAGAAAATTGCAGGACTGTAAGGTGCATGAGGTACACACTAGCACTCCTCAGGGCCCAGCCATGCATCTGTAATGCCCCTGACTCACTGCTGGGTGTGGGCATGGCCCATTGCTGCTAAGACGGTCATTACCATAGTTACCACAAACACACTATCTTACAACAGGGAGGTGGTGATTTAAAATGGCCCTCTGTAGCGAAAACAGGGGTATCTGCTGGACAGTGTTCTTTCTGGAGGCTCTAACAGAGAACCTGTTCCTGTCTTCTTTTGAGCTTCCAGAACATTTTTTAACCAATAGCCCTCTCCTCCATCTGTAAAGCTATCAAGTTACTTGCCACGTCACACTGCTTTGGTATTGCCTTCTGTCTTCCCCTTGAACTTTTGAGGGTCCCTGTAATTCCCATGGGTCGTCCTGGATGGACAGTTCCCTCATCTGAAGACCACCTGATTAAAAATCTCAATTCTCTTTTGTCATGTGGCATAACAAATTCATAGAACTCGGGGGTTTGCACTCAGAAATCTCAGGAGCAGGAAACGTTTTGTCTATCATAGCAGGTAGAAAAACAATCCCCTCTGTCCCCTCTATAATCTTTATTTAATTTTTTGTGGCATAGCATTGAGAACAATTCTGGCCTCAAAATAGTCCTGCCTTAGTTTCCTAGAGACCATTTTATTAATCTACACCAACTCTCTGCCTGTTTCTTTTTCTGAAGATGTAGCATTGGAGTTGGATCAAAGCATGTGAGTAAACACCTTTTTCTCCAGGCTTTCTGAGCCTCCCTGTTCCTAAGCTTTGAGATTTCTATTCAGTCTCTTGTTACAGTCTCTGCATTCCACTGCACTCCATTTAGGGGTTGTACTATAGCTGTTCATTTCTCTTTCGTGTGACTCCCTTGTCAGAATAAATCCACCTTGGAGCAGAAAGCATGTTTTTCTCATGAATCTGTGGCAGCCAGGTGCTAGGATGAAATTATCCCAACTCTCCATTCTGACAGGCTATACAAGGTGCTATTTATATCATTACAAATGTTTCCAGGTGATCTCAACAGGTTAAGAAGTGATCCTCAGGCTGAGAAGATGACTCAGTGGATAAACACTGACTGAACACATGTAAGAACTTGAATCTGGATCCCCAGAACCCACAAAAAGCCGAGTATAGTAGTGTGTATATATAATCCTAGTACTCCCACCCCAAATTTGGAGGTGCAGCTGGGAAAATCCTCTAGTTAGCCTGCCATATTCCATGGTAGACAAGAGAGCCTGTCTTAAGAAAGGTAGAAGGTGAGGACTGTACCTGAGATTGTCCTCTGACCTCTACATGTACCTTGTGGAATGGGCATGCCTTCATTCATATGCACAGACATGCACACAAACACATGCTCATACACACACACACACACTCACACACTTCTTAAGTGATTCTCTTTTACACCTCCTCCACCTTTCTCAATCTCTGCCTTATCATTCCATAATTGGAGCCAGGAACAGTGATAAAACTGAAGACTCAGGAGGGGATCATCAGGGCAGCAGCTCATAAAGGGACTGCAAACAGAAGACTGAACAACCTGCCTCCCACACACAGACTTTGCACTTGGTCTCTGTGGATTACTACTGGTCCTGAAGATCTCCAACAATGTGAGTACTTTCCTACTCATGATGAGTTTGGTATTAGTCCTTAGTAACCTAAAAATGTCCACATAGAAGCTCAGTAAACTTGGATGTTATGGAATAACCCTTTTGTACACTGTGAAGATATATCTTTGCCAAGGCACCTTCTGATTGGATTAATAAAGAGCTGACTGACCAATAGCTAGGCAGAAAGAGGGTAGTCAGGAGAGCCAAATTGAGAGGATGCTGGGAAGAGGAAGGGTCAAGTCAAGGGAGTCATCAGAAGACCAGGAGAGAAGCAAGGTGAACATGCTGTGCTGAAAAAAGGTACCAACATGTGGTAGATCATAGATAAGAAATATGGGTTAATTTAAGTTGTAAGAGCTAGTTAGTAACAAGCCTAAGCTATTGGCTGAGCATTTAAAATTAATAATAAGTCTCAGTGTGGTTATTTGGGAGCTGGCTGGTGAAACAGAGCTGACTGGTGGACAAAAAAACTCCACCTACACTTGGACTTCATAACTCAGTCTAAACATTCTTGATCTTCAAATGACCTCTGTTTAGCCAAATGTAACTCTTTTGAGACTGATAGTATCACAGGAAACCTCATAGCCCTCAAAGGGCATACAAGATGCAACTCATTACCAGATTAAAAAGAATATATTTTTGAATGATGCTGATTTAATTTTCTGGAATTGTTACAGTGTAGCTTTGTTTGTGGTTCATAACCCTGGAGTGAGGGTGTGGGTGTGTACTGACTTTCAAGCAATTGAATGGAGCCACTCTCCTAGGCTGCTTGGGGCATGTCTTCATCAATTTGGGCTGCTCTAACCAAATGCCATCAAGTGGTTGGCTTATAAACCACAGAATTTATTCTCTCCTGGTTCCTGAGTCTGGAAGCGTGAAATCTGCCTGCATGATCAAGGTCAGGGTGACAACCTTCCTTCGGGTTACAAATTACTCACTTTTTTTTTTTTTTCTTTTCTCAAGACAGGGTTTCTCTGTGTAGCAACCGACTGCCCTGCAATTTGCTCTGCAGGTCAGGCTGGCCTTGAACTCAGAGATCTGACTGTCTCTGCCTCCTGCGTGCTGGGATCAAAGGCATGTGCCCCCACACCCTGTCATTATTCACTTCTTACATCCTGTGGAGAAGGGCAGAGATTGGGATGAGGCTGTCTTGTGTTTCTTATAAAGGCATTAATCCAGCCAGGAGGGCTATACCAGGCTGGCCTCATCGGTTTCTGACTGAGGCTGAAAGGCCCCATTTTTTAGTATCATCAACAACAGCAGGTAGTATTTTAACACAAACATTTTGAGAGAACATTGAGTCCACAACAAGTAGACTCGATTTTTTTTTTTTTTTTTTTTTTTTTTTTTTTGAGAAACAAATTCCAACAAAGCCCAAAGTGTTTCCACTTCCTAAACTAACCAGTTTCAGAATCCTGGGATGCCCTGAGTCTCTAAAGCCCATTTCTAGCTAAACAGAAAAGAAATGACTTCAGGTATCTCAGGACAAGAATGACTGAACGAGGGTTTGAAAGGAAAAGGTTAGAAAGAGCAGGACTGCTGGCCAAGCTCAGGGCTGTCAGTCAGAGCTGTTCCAGCGTTATTCTTATCATGTATGCTCCTCTCCGCCATTTCATTTCTGAGAGCCCTGTAATTACACAGCCGTGTGCATCCAGGCTGTCAACAAGATCTTCTGAGTGAAACGTAGCTAAATAAGTGCCTGTAAATGAGGAAAGGACCGTAATCAAAGCTGAGTCTCAAGCAATCTCCTCCATGCTCCAGACTGCCTAGTTCTCATCCAACTGCTTGCGTATTCCTTGTAAATTCTGTTCTAACGGAAGGGCACTCTGCACTCACCTTGAATTTTAAGTTAATCCGTAACCATAAGGAAGTGGAAGTGACCTGGAAGCCGACTCCCACAACATGGAAGAGTCTCTCCTCTCTGCTCTGTGCTTGTCAGAGGGCAGGCAGCTCGCCATCTTAATTTCTTCTATTTTTTAAAGTGTGTGAAAGATATGCAGTCTTTTGTTTGCTGATGGATTTTGTGGTTCTCTGAGAGGTCACAGCCTACTTTGCTGATCCTAAAAGATTACTCCGTGTTCCCTGTGGTAGGTAGAATTATGGCCTTTCCAGATGCCTGAATCCTAATCCTCTGAATCTGTGAACACATTACCTCACAGGAAAGAGGGATTTTACAGATATGATAAGTTAAGGATCTGTAGATGACAAGATTGTGCTGGAATTTGAAGTCAGGCCCAGGGGAATCCTGAGGGTCCTTATGAGGGAACTGGAGGAGCAGACAGTCAGGGAAGTGAATGGCAGAAGTTGGAGAATTGCAAATGGAGGCTGGGCTTAGGCACTTTCTAGACTGGGAAACAGTTCTCCCCAGGAGCCTCTGGGAGGCAGGCAGCCCTTCTGACATTTTGACTGTAACACAGTCCAATCCATTTCAGAATTCTGGCCTCCAGACCCATGCAGGCACAGCTCTGTGTTGTTTAAAGCCTTTTAATAGATCCAATCCGATTTTTACCACCCAAATTCCTATTGGGTTAAATTCCTATTGTGTATTAGGCATGAACAGGGGAGTATCATCAGATGGGGTTGGGAGGTGAGGCTAATTAGTGTTGGATAAGTCATCAAAATAGGTAGAATCCCGTGATTGAGTCCCAGTGGGCTTTAAACAGAGGAGAGGGGGAGGGGAGAATAAATCAGTTTTTTCTTTCTTTTATGTACTTTAAACTACTTAATTTCCTTCCTTCCTTCCTTCCTTCTTTCCTTCCTTTCTTCCTTCCTTCCTCCCTCCTTCCCTCCCTCCCTCTCTCTCTCTCTCTCCCTCTCTCTCTTTCTTTCTCCCTTGTAAGGATAATCTCTTTAACACTATTTATTTAAATGTATTTGTTTATTTAACACTGTAATTTAAGTTTCCCACCAGTGAAAAAACTACTTGTTGTGTTCACGTTGAACATAACTCTCTAGGTAGTGTTTGTGTTCCTCTGGGACCCTGGGACTTCTAGCTTGGTTTTGCTTCTGTCTGGTTCTGAGGGTTGAACCAGAGTCTTTTACCTTCCAGGACCTAGAATCTAAATTCTAGGCACTAATTCTACCACTGAGCAACACCCCAGCCAGGACTTTGATTTCTAGATTTGACTCCAGTGGTTTGGAAGTTTCTGGTCACTTGGAGTTCCCCATCTGACCCCAATCTGGGATAGCTAGGGATTTTCCTCTTTTACATGCATGACTTTTGAAAGCACACGTTGTTTTCTTAGATTTCTGGTTTCCCCAAAGTGTCCTAGCTTCTAATTGGAGAACCTCAGCTTTTCCTTAGCACCTCACTTCCATCTTGAAGCTGCTCCTTTGTTCATGCCCTTGCACTCTCTGTGAATTAAGGGTTCTGAGGAGAGGCTAAGGGAAGAGCCTGTCCTGCTTTTCACGGCTTCTTTGTTCTTAGTCTTTGTCTCTTTCTCATCGTCTTAAAGGTTACAGTGACCTTCAGATACCAGCCAGGGAGTGAAAGATGTATTTCGGTGCCTTTCCTCAGCATTTTCCTTCTCTGAGCCGTAACCTGAGTCTATTGCTATGTTGTCCTGGTCATTATTGTGTGAAAATAAACAACAGGAAAGCCAAATCCAATGGAGACAGTCTCACTGTGACTGCTGATAGCCACACACAACCACAAGGGTCTCTTGTAAAGGAATCTGAAGTCTTTTCTGGGGAGACTAGCCTGTAACACCCTTCGCCCTCTGTCTCCCCCTTTCTCTTTTTCTTTTATTATCCTTAACACTGAATACGTCACTAGACTTTTAATGGATTCCCTTTGTGTTTGGGCATAATTTTTTTATATTCTTTCATACTCTGAGAACACGCACAGTTGAAAATCGACTTTGAATGCATGGGAGCATTGTTTGGGGTTTAGATTTTTCTGCTTTACTCCTTTCTCTAGAGATCAGCAAGCCAATGCCACCTCAGAATGACCCTTTGTCCTCCCAAGTGTCAAAATCATCATTCCATAGATGGGGAGGGAAAGACTGCCAGTCAGGCAGACCAAATCCTATGGGAGAGCGGGAGGCTGTGAGCTGCTGATGCACGTTCCCCTTCCTGGGGAGATGTGAGCAATGTCTGCCCATCTCAGTTGGGCACCAGCGACAGACCGAAGTAATGATGCCATCCACGTCTAGACTGGTGAACCAATGATTTACTGGACTTAATTACGGAAGTGTGGGGAAGTGGTTATTACAGGCGCACAAGTGACCAGAATATCTGCACGACTGAAGTGTCCCATAAGCGTGGATGATGGCTCCCACCACAGCTGTGCAGACAGAGACCCCACATTTTCTTAGCTTCCCCCTTCTGTAGAAGCTAGCGCCTCCTGGGACCTCATGCAGCTGGGGCAGAACTTGACACATCTGGGCGGGGATGCAGGAAGCAGTGGCTGGGATCCTAGGTGAGGCTCTAAGGACAAGCCCTCTCTTGAAGGTCTCTTGCGGATAGTCATAGCTGCTCAGATGAAGACGCTAATGGCTGTTGTATTCAGAAGAAGCATTCCAACAGCAACAGCCCACTTGCTCTACAGAATGGAGGACCAAACGAGATGGCAGAGTGGCGAGCATAAGCAGCTTTACGGAATAGGATGCGGTATCAAGACAGTACATCTATTATTGGAGAATTATGCGTGTTCGCGACAGCACAGCTCTTTGTATAGATTTTCTTCTCATTTTCTATTTTAAGAGCTAGAAACTCAACTTGATCTTGGAAGAGTGTGTGCCGTATCAGAAAGAACAAAATTGAGGATTGGGAAACCCTGACTTCATGAACCATCGTGTGCCACTTCAGTGTGGTTGTTACTGTTACTATTAATAACAATAAGTGGAGGTGCATGCAATTAAGCTTTTACTGTACATTAGTTTGTTCCATCCTCATGACAACCTGTTAAGAGAGCTATTACTGCTATTATTATCCCCATATCATAGGAAGAAAATGAGGTTTTGAATGACTCACTCAACCTCATACCTCTGAGTGATACTCAAACTCAGGTTTGTACAACCTGAGAACGGACAAAAAAAAAAAATCCCTCCTAATGTTAACCGTAATAAGAGTAAGAACAATACACACACATAATCATGACCATCTATTTCATCCCTCTCAAAACCATCAGAACCAATCATTTGACTTGAGAGTGAAAAATCAGAACAGCTAGTTAGCTCAGCCTCCTTAGGTTTCAGCCATAGAAAGTAAAGCCCCCAGAAAAAGGCACACATTCAGTGAGACAACAGCCTGAGTTGAGGCCTGTTAGCATCTTCTTGGGGCAGACACTTGCAGGCCTCTGAACTTACAGATCAAGTGTTAGATTTACAGAATCGTTTGAGGATTAAAGGGCATACTCACTGGGCCCTCATTACATAGTAGGTATTTCATAAGTAACACACACCACGTTTTTTTGGAAATATTTATTTTTATTTTATGTATATGAGTGTTTATCCATATATATGTATGTGTACTAAGTGTATGCAGTACCTATGAAAGCCAGAAGAGGTATCAAATATAGAATTGGAGTGACAGGTGACTGTGAGCTGCTGTGTAGGTTCTGGGAGCTGAACCTGGGTCCTCTGCAAGAGCAATAAGTGCTCCTAACTGCTGAGCCATCTCTCCAGCCTCACATGCACACTATTTTAAACCAAGGAAATTGAGGTTATTTCCTTAATGATATCACACAACTGTTAATTCATATTAATTAAGATTTTGAGAAAAACAGAGAAATCTATTTGTACAAAAACGTAGTAAATGGAAAATCAGAATAAAAATTACCAGCATGTTAAAAATATTACAGGCAATTAAAAAAGAAACAGACACATCAATATGCTAATAGGCTTATATCAACCTCAATAGAATGATAGTTTTTCTTTATCATAGTGTCACACATATAGTTGAAATAATATTTTAAAATAAATATCTGTAAAAAGGAGTCCAAGATGGTTTTAAAACTATTTCTACTTTCTAAGATTTTAATATTTTTTTTTTATTTCTTATGAGTGTGTGTGTGTGTGTGTGTGTGTGTGTGTGTGTGTGTGTGTGTACAGGTACCCATGGAGGTCATAAGAGGGCATCAGATACCCTGGAGCTGGAGTTACAGGTTATAGTGGGCACTGGGATTTGAACTCAGGTCCTCTGATAGGGCGGGCAGCCTGCCCTAACCACTGAGCCATCTCTCCAGCACCTCCCTTTCCTTTCCTGTGGCGGCAGTGAGAACGCTCTCCCTACCTTTCGGTCTGGTTTAGATTCACCCAACACTGAATTGGTGACTAGCTGCTGTGTATCCTTTGGCACATCTTCAAACGTTGTCCCCTCAGAGTTTCCTCCCGTGCCCCTATCTGGCTTCCTTTGTGCACACTGGCCTTGACGTTGGTGCCGCTCTCTCCCGCTGCACCGCGACTCAGTCGGCATTCCCTGTGGGCCTCTCAGGGGTTCTCCGGAGCAGTTTTGTGTCTTAAATTGCCTGACATTGATTGCAGTCCCCATGTTCACTTCGTGTCTTTTCTCCCACAATCGCCCATCAATCTTGTGCACCCCGACGTCTGAGAAAGACTTTCTGTTCATTAATTAATTCCCTTACCTTCATCCAGTCTCCTCTTGTCTGAAAAAAATTACTCATCTCCACGCAGTCTTGGCAAGAATATTGAATATTCTCAAATTGATGGGGGAGCTGAACAGCAAAGGCAGAAGGACTCCAAGGACACTGGGTGGCTTCAAGGTCATGCTGTGGAGACGGACTGGATTTAAGCTGTTTCTGCGCTTGTTTTCTAGGTGAGAACCAGAGTCGAGGGTGGGGGATCCAATGGCTGCACCCAGTGAGAAGCCACATTCTCCCTCTCATGGCTGGTGTGTTTGCCAGGTGTCTGCTACTATAATGAAAAGCCCGAAATGATTAATTTATAAAGAGAAACAGTTTGTTTGGGCTCACAGTTTGGGGGTTCTGTCTGTGATTAATGGGCCCAACTGTTTCGGACCTTGTGATTACATTGTCATGTGAGTTCATATCAGAGCAAAACTGCTCATTCATGCATAGTCAGAAGCAAGGAAAAAGGTAAGGGTTTGGGACCCCACTATTCCCTTTAAGGGCCCATCTCCAGTGTATCAAAGGTTCTCTCACTGGCCCCCAGTTTCCACCTCACAAAAGCATCACCTTGAAGACCAAGCCTTTAGGATAAGGCTTTGGGGAAATCAATATCCAAACCACAGCAGATGGGGCCAGGCTTCCAAGGAGATGGCAGTACTGTCAAGATACAGACAAAGGATTGGGGCCCCCTCCTTAAATTCATGTCAACAAGGACAAAGCCAGTGTCCTCTGAATCTTTCAGGATGAGTTCCCTGAGTCACATATGTCCTGGTATTATACTGTTATTCTACAGAGCACCCACCTCTGTGAAGTAGAATTCACCTTCCCGACACCGTGTTCAAGGTAAGACCTTCCTCTTGATTTTGCATGGGACCTTGGGATGCTCCATCATGTTAGTGTGTGGAACTCAACCAACTAGACTGACCTGACTCATGTGGGGTTTAGTTTTTCTATTCCCACAAAAGCTGCCTTTTCTGTAAACATTTTCCTTCATTGCCGATTTTCAAGCAAGTCTTCCTTCTCGTCCCCTGTCAGCCCCAGCCCAGCAAACATACCACACAACTTAAATATTAACTCACCCAACTGAATTTCCCATTAAACTAAACACTCTTTAAGGGTGGGCACTGCCTCGTACAACATATTTAATACAGACTAGCTGAGGGGACAAATGGACATTCATCACTTCTCTATCTGTTTTCCTTGGTGTTTTAAAGCAATCTTATGTTATATGTTTTCCAGAACATTCTCCTTTTCAATAAAGAATGCTCATTATCAAACCACACTCCAATTTTGGTTCTGAAAAATGCAATTCCTGTGATAATTACTGAAGATAGTATATGCGTCTTGAAATACCACAAGAAGTCACCTCAGAGCCAATTTCTCTTCACAAAGATAAAAACGTAAACCCTTAAATGGATTTATTTTTCTGGTGTTAATTCTGCCTCTTGGTAGATTTTTTGTTTGGGACACAGATGTCAGAAAGTGGGGTGCTGAGTGTGTGTGGAGTTGGGTCTCCAATGGTAGAACAAGGCCCTTCTGCTGTCTGCCCAGCAGCCCCCTGCCCAGCAGCCCCCTGCCCAGCAGCCCCCTGCCCAGCAGCACCCTGCCCAGCAGCACCCTGCCCAGTAGCACCCTGCCCAGCAGCACTCTGCCCAGCAGTCCCCTGCTCATTGGTGTCCCCTTTATGGGAGCCACCACGCAATTCCTGCCAAAAGCTTAGCTGGAAAAAGCCACCTTGTATTTTCTGATCTGAGGACTTTACACTGTGACCATTCCTGAGTCAATTTCCTGTGCACAAGACCACATTTTTATAATGAAATTTTATAAGACTCTCTTTACTCTTCTATAAGAAAATGCATAAGAAATAAAATCTACCTATACACATGTTTTTTTAAAAACAGGAAAGTAATTTTCTAATCAAAATATAAGGAAGACATACAGGGAAGAAGAATAGGATACTACCAGGAAGGTCTACGTACCGCACATGCCTAATCTGAAAACCCCAAATCCTCTACAATTCAAAACGTTTTGAGAGCCAAAATGATGTCACAAGTAAAAATTTCCACAAGAAAGAACATGTAAAAACTCATATTAAACAATCTTATATAAACTTGACTTTAGTCTATGGGTCTAAAGTGCATATGAAGGAAGAATGAATTTTATGTGTAGACTTTGGTCCTAGGCCCAAGGTATCTGTTTATGTAAATATTCTACCTCCCCTGTTCCAAACAACCTCCAAACCTGAATACTGCTTGTTCCAAGCATTTGGAATGATGGCCACTCAACATGTATTATAACACATATGGTATGTTTGAATTTTTAAATATTATTTTTCCTTCTTTTAGTTCTGGGTGCTGGGACTTGAACCCAGGGCCTACCCATGCTAAAGCATACACTCTTCCACTGAACTACACTTCCAGCTTTGTGCATTTCAATAAGAAATATTGAATGTTCAACAGCCACCGTGGAAGCCAGCAGGACATCATCACCTGCAGCAGGTTGCTGTGTTGCGCATGAAGTGATAGCCAATCCTGTTTAAAAACCAGATGAAGGGGCTGGAGAGATGGCTCAGTGGTTAAGAGCACTGATTGCTCTTCCAAAAGACCCAGGTTCAATTCCCAGCACCCACATGGCAGCTTACAACTGTCTGTAACTCCAGCTCCAGGGGACCCAACACGCCCTCACAGACATACATATAGGTAAACACCAATGCACATTAAACAAAAATAAATAAAATATTAAAAAAAAAACAGATGAAACCAAGTAAGATCACCTCTGACGCATACAGTAGAGGCGCTGCTCACTGATCGAAGACTATGGCAAATGTTTTGTCATAGTCACCATACACCTAGGATGCAACATTGTTTTCAAAGGCCAGGAGGGATGCGGGGTGAGTCCTCTTTGGACATGAAGCATTTTCTGCTCACTATGGGATGCCAGGCATTCCCAGGCTCTGATTGCTGATGGCCAGGGGCACCTACCTATGCATGGCACCTACCTATGCATGGCACTCAGAGCTCCAGTAGCAATTCCCAAGATGCCACTAGGTCTTCTGCTTCAGACACTGTGAAGTTCACCCTTGGGAATACGAAAATCTTCTTCAGAGCTGTGTTCGGAGCTGTGTGGGTTTGACTTCCTGTGTCACTGTTTTTGCAGTCACTCTGGGCATTCTCCTGTTCACCCTCAGGGAAGGACGTGCCAGGAAGCCATTCCCAGAGCTGCTCATTAGAAACGTTGTAGGAACTCTGGGGCACACAAACTTCCCACCAGATGCTTTCTAAGGATACTTGGGGAGACAGGGCGGCCTTGTGCCAGCTGCAGGAGGCATTTGATTTCCCTTGCCTTTGTCCTCTGAGTGCACGTCACAGACTTGATCATCACAATGCTGCCGTGGCCAGGTAAACAGGTGCCGCTTCTAGTCGATGCGCCGCCCTTCCACGAGTGGCGTTTACAAGCAAACTTGCTCCAGGGTGCTCCCTCTTTTGCCGTTCCCATGCATAGTGTGTCTTTGTCTTGTTTCTTGGCATACTTGCCCCTTTCTCTCTTCTTTTTCCTTTCGGCACTAGGGCTCAAACCTTATATGTGCTAGACAAGTGCTCTCTCTGCTGCTGACCCATATTCCGAGCTTTTCTTCTAAATTAGTGGGACTCTAATTTTATAGGTTGGCAATTCTCTCTCTCTCTATTTCTCCTTCCCCTCCATTCCTCTCTATCCCCTTCCTTTCCTCCCTCCCTCCCTTTCTACCTTCCTCCCTCCCTCCCTCCCTCCCTTTCTTTCCCCCCACCTCTCTCCTTCTCTGTCTTCCAGTACTGGGGATTGAACTCAGACCCTTGTCATGCTAAGCAAGTGTACATTCCTGAACTGTATCCCTAGGCCTCTTTTGAATTTTTGGTTTTTGTTTCCAGGTCTCCTGTAGGCCAGGCTGGTCTCAAGTTCGCTATGTGGCGAAGATAACTTTGAACACCCGATTCCCCCTACCTCCACCTCCCGTGTGCTGGAACTGTGGGCATGTGCTGTCCCTTTCCTTTTTATACTGAGACAGGGTCTCACCAAGTTCTCAGGACAAGTCAGGCACTGTGACTGACTCCACAGTTCAGGCAGGCAGGCCTTAAACTGGCGATCTTCCTGCCTCTGCCTCTTGAGTGCTGGGACCACAGGTCTGTACCGAGCCTGGCTCCAAGTTGCCTTCAGGAAATAAGAATTTAGCACATTGGTCTCCCAGGATTGCTGTCGGGATGCGTGTAAGGAATCTAGTCATGCCTTGGCTAAGAGAGGAATGTATTAAGCTATCGTCTCTTTTTCCACCCATATCTCACCCCTGCCACCTGATTACCACCAGACTCACGCTGTAAAACTGTGAGTCTGAAGACTGTGTGCAGATCATCTTGAGTTCCACTCTTGTCTTCCATTCAGATTCCCACAGAAACTTTTGAATGCACGCAAAATGGATGTGGGGTTCTGAACTGCGAGGGCCACGGAGATGTGACTTTCCTGGTAGCTGTGTATCAGTAGCACATCCTTGTTCAAGACTGTAAAGATGCTCTTGTGTCTGAAGGCACCAGAACATGTTAGTCAGGATTCTCTTGCACATATGGTCTTGTTCATCAGCCTGGAAGCCCTGGGACTCGGCCCCTTTCAGTTTGTATGAAGGCTTTATTATGTAGGTATGGTTGACTAAATCATTCCATTGGTGACCAACTCATCATTCAGACCCAGGGGTCAGGGTAGGAATTAAAGTCCTAGTTCTTTGAGCACGCCCCTGGTTCCCCTGCCAAGTGGTCCCCACTCTGAGGCTACCAAGGGACCACTTATCTCATCACCATAAAAGCATACTGTCATTACTCCAGAAATCCCAAGGATTTTAATTGCTGTATGCCATCAAACTGGGCAAACCCCACACATATATTTTTATAAGATAAAGGTATTTATTATAAGGAAGAAAGAGGCTTACACACATACATGACTATATGTACCAAGGTCTGACGTTGGCACCTGGAGACTCAGGAAGATCTGATGTTTCAGTTCAAGTCCGAAGGCACAAAAACAGAAAACACAAACTGATGTCCCAGATGAAAGGCAGCCAGACAGGAGGACTTCCTCTTAGCCCTTTGTTTCTTTGAGGTCCCCAGCTTATTGGAAAAAGTCTACCGTATTAGGAGGGACAATATGCTTTACCATGTACAATGGATCAAGTATTGATCTCATCTAGAAAAACCCTCAAGAAACAATACTGAGTATAGTGTTTGACTATTTATCTGGGCACCCTGTGGCCCCGTGAAGATGATATTAGGCAAGATTGGGTGTGTGCAGAGTGGCGTGGTTATAGGCAAGCTGCTATTACTCAAATAAACTATCCCAATGAAAGTTCTCTAGTAGCCTGGAGATGGCTGCAGAGAAAGCATCTGGGATCATAGGAAGAAAGGAACTAGAAACTTTGAACCTCAGAGCTCTTACCTCAAACTCTTAACTGAGACTATAGGCATGGGTCATTCCACCTGCTTTTTTAATACTGTGTGTATGCGTGATGGCGAGTGTGTGAACATGTATGTGTGCATACTTGTGCATATGTAAGTGCATGTGGAGGTCAGGATGAGCTCAGATCTCTTCCTCGGTTGTTCTCCACCTTATTTTTTGAGACAGGGTCTCTCACTGAACTTATGGCTCCGTGATTTGGTGAGGCCGGCTGGTCAGCGAGCTCCGGGGATCCACCTGGCTCAGCCTTCCCAGCACTGAGAGGTGAGCTCCTGCTGCCGGGCTCAGCTGCTCACACGGGTGTGAGACATCTGAACTCATATCCTTGCGCTTGCACGGCCAACCTTTTACGGTTGGAGCCACCCCCCAAGCCCTGTCGCTTGGGTATTTTATGAATCATTTCATGGCCATATGTTTATTTGTTCAGCTACATCATCTCTGCCTTGCTTTGCCCTCCTGGCCCAGCAGACGGCTTAGTCTGGAGGACTCTCCATTCCCCTCCGCCTTTCTCTACCTTTGAGGTTCTCTTGCCCCTTTTGACTGTCTGCCTTTCTCTTTTCCTTGGCCTCGATGACTTAGAATAAGAGTTTAGTCCCCTGTTCATTCACAGTGTAACTTGGTCCATTTTCTTGTAACCGTGGTATTTTTCTGATTTTCTTGTAACCGTGGTATTTTTCAGGGAATCCATGTCCTTTCATTCTTTAATCAGTTTGGGAATTTGACTGCAAAACCAAGGCAGCAGTTTCTTGACAGTTTTTTTTCCCTAAAGATATCTGTCCAAACATGTTGTTTATTACCTTGTTTCCAAGTTACACTTCATATTCTTCAAGCTCAGGAGTCTGAAGTCCTGGAGTAGTTCTTGCAGCAAAACCCAGGAGCTCCTGTTGACTTTATTGAATTTCTCCCCTGTGGCAGAGGAGCATGCTAATTAAAACAAAAAAGCAAAGGAAAAACTTCCAGGGGAGGAGAGAATCCTATTCCTCAGTGGTGTAGACCCTGTAAGTTGCCCTTGTTCAAGTAAATGGCTCCCCACCATGCTCATGCAAACTACTCAGTGGTCCCCCCTCCCCAACAGCTCCCCAAAGGCATGGAAGGGGGTGGGGGGGACTTGCTGGGAAGAACAGGTTTAGTGGGAGGGGGAAGAGGGTACTAGAAGACAATGGAGGGGCTGGAAATGAACAATGTGTACACTGTTTATTTATAAAACTGTGAACAAATAAATAACAATTAAAGCATCTTACCTGGGAGAACTATAAGGTCTTGCGGTCTAGAGGAGGCAGAATGCAGGATTTCTCATTGAAAAAGTGAAACAGCTTAGTAACTGCCCTCAGCATGCAATGAGGCAGCTACTGGCACTACCCTGTTAGGTATTAAAACTTACCTCCTTGCTGTAGATTTTGGGGTGACTTCTATTATTAATGACTTTTTTGATTTCCAGTGAGGGGTACTGGGAACTAAACCCAGAGCCTGGTGCGTATTACATAGCTGTTCCACCACCAAACTACACTGCCACTAACTTTTAATTTTGTGTTGTTCTGTTTCATTTTGAGATGGGCGCTTGCTACGTTGCTAAGGCTGGCTTCTAACTTCTGAGCTCAAGCAATCCTCCTGCCTCAGTGTCCTGAGTAGCTGGCACTCTATAGGCCTGGGCATCACACTCGGCTCCTTTGACATTCTAAGAGCTGTTTCCTGGTCGTTCCTTTTGCTATGGTTTGTGTATAAAGTGTCTCCCCAAAATGATTATGTGTGCGGTGTTGCTATTTTGAGAACTTCTAGAAATTGTAGGAGCTGGAGCCTAGGGGTGTTTGGGCAGCGTCGTGGCCCTGGCCCCTTTTTCTCTCTGCCTCCTGCCTGCTGTTGCCAGCGGGGTTGCTCTGTTTTATGCCTTCCACGGGTTGAACAATCCTGCTCCACGATGCCCCACCTGTCACCACGGAATGAAACCTCCGAGACAGAAAAACAGCTCTTCCCTGACTCTGCGGGTTTTGATCAGGTATTTTGATCAGAGCAGTGTGAAGTCTGATTGACACACATCCCTTTGCCCTGTACTTTTAAGGGCAGAAGAGACCTTAGTAACTTAGGCCACGGCAGTGAGTGACTTCCCCCAAAGTCACATGAACCATTAGAAACAATGTCAGGAGCAGCAGTGGTGGGGTACATGTTTCCGTATTTCAGGGTCAACATCTGAAATATTTATTTTGTTTACATGACTGGTGTTTTTTAAGTCCATCCCCTGCCCCCCCCCCCTTTTAATCTGGGGACTGGAATTTCTTTTTAAACTCCAAGTAGGGTCTTGGTACATCGAAGAGCACATTTTGACCTTCTGAAATGTAAGAGCTGTTTATAGTAAAGTGGTGTTGGTTGAGGAGACATCAAGACATCTGAATCCTCGCTGCTAAAGAAACGCCTCAAAGCAGTGCTGACCTTGAAGTAGAGACAGAAGCCTAGAGACGTAAGCCCCGCCCTGCGTTTTGACTTCAATCCTGGAGATGGTCTAGTTTTCATAGTGTTCTGAGGTACTTGACCAACTGATGACTTATTTCTCTCCTCATCCTTGGATGGGGTTCATGAAGAGGGGTTGAGCTTCTTATTTTGTGAGAGGGAGGGCTTCCTCCCGCTCCCTTCCTAGAGGATGTCTGTCCCCATGCTTAGCTTCACAACTTCGAGAGTCACGACTTTATAATTCAGAAGCCCCCTCCCCTACCCAAGATCCACCACTCTCAGGTGCACGAAAGACCTCTAGATAACGCTTCTGCCAGTGCGTAGCCCTCTCCAGCTACTGTGGCTCTCTAAATGTTGGCTACCCAAAAGCAAAAAGTGAGCCTCTCTCCAAATCCCAGTCTAAACAAGGGGAACAACAGAACCCCGTGTTGGCACATAGTAAGCTGTCCCCGTGAGCCTCGAGCTTTCTAGCTAAAGTGGCATTTAAATTTTTCTTATAATGTTTCTTCTTTTATGCTTCAGGAAGTCTTACTTTCAAAGACAGCCAGTTCATTTAGTTTTCCAAAATAATGGGAGGATCTTGCTATGTAAGCAATAAAAAATATTTCCTGAAAAGGATTAATTCTGCTACTGTTTCTAGGGTAACCAGAGGAGTAAAACCATAAGGCAGAAGCTGGGAAATTGGTGTAAAATTCTGTGTAATTCTAAAGAGAACCGTCATCTTTAAAAATTATGAGATGAAAAACTAATATTTGGTATTGGAGAGCTTAACCCTGGACAGTCTATTGTTGCCAGTTTGCTATAAATGGGAATGTAAATTGGAAGGCTATAGAAGCAGATTATAATGTCCCTCCTTTCCCAAGCATAACTCAGAGTCTTCTGAGGTAGCAGGTAATGTCGAGTTTCTGGGACATGTCTTAGGGAATTATCATTTGAATAACACAATCTGCTTCCTTTGGTGTTTAAAGAATGAGCCAGGCATGGTGCCTCTGATCTGAGCCTCGGGGAGGTCCAGTTAAGAGGACTGTGTGAGTTCCAAGCCAGTCTGGGCTACAGTGGGAGACACTGTTTCAAAAACAAACATACAACCACCTTAGAACTTACTAATGTTACTTTGTTAGCAGTAGTGTTGAAAGGAGGCGTTAAAGGAGTGTGGTCCATTTACAGTGAGTCAATTCTTTTTCTGTTTATAGACCGGCTCTTTGCTCAAACCGTCTATTGTCTTTTATGTCACAGATGTGTCAGATGTAATAGACAAACTGAAGGGAGCAACTGAAAACCGCTGGGTTATTTTCACCCCTGCCTCTACAGATTGCTTCTCTTAACTGTCTTGCTCCTAAAGGTGATCCACATGAGGTGGATCCTGTGACGTTTCCAGTCTTTCTGGCAATGAGACAAAGTCCACTGGTCACATTCAGGAACCAAGACCTATTCTATGCAAAGGCTCAGCCAGTGGCTCCCAGCTGGAAATGGGAGGAGGCTCATCAGGCAGCCTCAGACTTCTCCAGGGTTGCAGGGAGGGAAGGAACCAGTTAGGAGTATGAGGGCTAAGTATAAGCCTCATGTGATGCTGGGGTCCTGGGTGCTTGTCCCTCCTCCCGGCTCTGACTCTTTTGGAACCTCTTATTTCCAGTTCCATGGATGTGGGCAGTGTCTTCTCCAGCTTGTTGCCCACAAGCATCCCTTTGTTACCTGGAGAGCCACCTCATCTTGTGGTTACCTGGCTTCTCATGCTTAGCTCCTCTCCAGGTGACCCAGCCTAGTCCCCTTCTCCAGAGTCCTTCTCTACCCCTAGGGAGAACTCTGCATCTCCAGTCCACAGGGTCATTGTCACATCAGCTCCCTCCCTTCTCACTAGAGCTACTCACCAGCCTCTGCACCCCTCTAACTCCAAGGACAGAGATGAGCTCCCGGAGTGGCTCACACTGAGCTTTTTACATCAGTGCCTGCTCTCAAATGACTCTGGAAAATGTTCTTTTGACTAAACTGGTACATTTTCTGTACTTTTGAAATCACTGCATTTTAAAGATGTACATGTATATTATATACATTTAAAGACATAAATGCAAAGCGCTAGGCATGCTTATAATCTTATGATTTAATTACTCAAGCTTCTTTTATTTTTAGGTCACATCCATGCTTTTTATACAATAGCACTACAGTGAAAGAAGAAAGTTTTGGGCATTGTTATCTGTAACAGAATTCAGAGGTTTGGTTTTTGTGCACACTCACTAAACTCTAAGAAGGCCCTTTGCCCCTGTCAGTTCTGGACTATTGCTCCTTGAAAGCAAGAGAGGATTGATTTTTTCCCCCCTGCTTCAGAGTTCTTTCCAAGCAGGCTCGCTGACTTTAGAAGTGACATCTAGACACTGAATTTTCTTCCATTTAAACATTTAACACAAAGTTCCTTTAAACAGTGTCAGGGTACATTAGATCAAGAATACAGTCATGGGGTCCATGATAGGAGCATGGCCAATGGCATTAGGTTGTCACAAGGAGACAGAAATGACAACAGAGACTTGGCTGCACCTTCGGCTCCCTTCTAGTGTGTTATGGGAACTAACTTCCAGGTCTTTAAGAAGTAATTGCCAAATTCTTTCAAATATTCAGTGATTGAGACGTTGGGTTCAAATTAAGATGACAGTTAAAACAACATCACTACATTTATACAGTGACCTGTGTCTCTCTAAGTCTTTTACTTTTATTTTTTAATCGGATCTTCACCAATGTCCTGAGATGTGATTGAGGAAGATATTGTCATTACCCTTTTGTTGATCATGAGGCTTGATTCGATGTTCACAGTCACAAAGCCAGGAAGAGGCTAGTGTTTGGCTGTCACCATTTGCCCAATGATCCTGGGTGCTCAGTGTTTTCTACATCTTCTAAGATAATCTGTGACGGTCAATCTTGATTGCTAACTTAAAGGGATTTGGAATCACCGTGGAAACAAATCCCTGGGCATGTCTTTGGGGGATTCTTTAGATGTTTAAGGTAACTGGAGGTGGAGGACCCACCACAAATGTGGACAGCACTCTTACATGGGGTGGATTTGTGGTTGTATGAAAAGGAGAAAGTTAGCTGAGTGCAAGCATGTGGGTGTCTCTGCTTCCACACCGCAGATGCATGTGACCAGTTACCCCCTTGCTTCTGCTGGCATACCTCCCCTGCTGGAATGGGCTGTATCATCTGGAAGCATAAGCCAAAATACACCTTTCCTTTCTTTAAGTTACCTTTTGTTGGGTGTCTTGTTACAGAACTGAGACAAGTTTCCCTCCCTTATCTAGTCATCTGGTCTATAACCACTACACCTCCAATGTACTCTTTCCTGCCGGTCTCATGTCCTGTGTGTATACATCCTGCCCATTCCCCTTTCAAAGCATATAAAAATATCTGTTCTGTTTCCTCTGACTCCACTACATACATCCCTGTCCAAGTAGCATCACCTCTATCCTTAATGCTGTCTATAGCTGCCCTCAGGGCCACTGGTTTCTTGGCTTATATTCCCATCATCTCTTCTCTACACAGCAGCCAAATGATGCTCCCAAAATGCATGTGGAATTCTGTCCCTTCCCAACTTAGAGTCCTTTTCTTACCTTTATATGAACCCAAAGTTTTCATTCCAGACATGAGTACTTCAAGTCCCACAGAGCTAGCTAGCTTCTGCCTCTCTGACATCTCCCATCTTCTACCCATGCCCACCTGTTCAGTGTGTCATAGCTGTGTTTGGCTTTCTCTCTGTTATGAGAGCTGATCTGATCATGCTCACTCTTATTCTAGGTTAACCCACAGACCAATACCCCATCTTCCTGCTGGAAATCCCCTTCATCATTCAGGGTTTTGCTTGAACTCTACCTTTCTTGAGTGCCCAGTCTGGAGGAGATCTCATCTGGCTCTTCTATGTTGCCTTGTGTTACCTCATCACAGCCCCTAAATTATCTTAATGTTTAACCCAGTCACTAATTCTACTCCATGCATTTAACTAGCATTTACATACCTTTACTGGGAGCCTGGAGTGGTGCTATGTGCTTTAGCAACATTAGCCTTCATGATGACCTTCTTATGCTTTTTTCAGATGAGGAAATGGCAACATAGAAACATCTTCAATGTCACTTACTGCAGAAGGGCATAAAAACCATTGTCCTTGCTTTTGGATGAAGGTCTTGTCAATTCTGTTCAACACGGAATGCCAGTCATCTAGAATAGTGATCAGTACCTAGTAAG
This sequence comes from Peromyscus maniculatus bairdii, assembly GCF_049852395.1. Lineage (NCBI taxonomy): Eukaryota > Metazoa > Chordata > Mammalia > Rodentia > Cricetidae > Peromyscus > Peromyscus maniculatus. The sequence goes on from NC_134856.1 coordinate 126,278,765, forward strand.
TATTCAACATTTGTTGAATGACAAGGACCCTGAGACTGATTCTCATAAGGTTACCGTGCATGTACCTTATTATTTATATTCTCCTGGGATCCTTGGTGCTACCTAGGAGCTGTTCTAGCTAATGTTTCCTGAGATATTTCATTGTCTTTTACCAGAAAAATGTTTGAAATTAAGGCTTTCATCCATTTGGACTCTTCACAGTTGCAACTAACACTGATGTGGTAATGAATAGTTTCTATAGTACTTTCCATGTGTCTTGTCACAGAACAATAGTACCAGGAAAGAAATGAATCCTAACCCCTTCCAGAGATAGAAGTAGTCACTGGTATCATCTCATCAGCTTAACACAGTAACTCTCGAGCTGCAGTTGACCCTAGATGGGATCAATCACATGCTAAGAGTTGGCTTGTGCCAGTTACGTCACGGGGAACTTGTAGCTGTGTTAGTAACACTCATTTTGAGTAGAGTTGGAGCTTACTGGGAATGCCCATGTGTAAATTAAGAATTTTTTCAAGTGGGACAAGTTAGAGTTTTCTTGGTAGGCCCAGGCAGAACCAAATTAATCAAATAATGATGTTATTTCATTCTATTTTCACTGGGCATGTAGAGTAGCTCAGAAGTGGAGTGTATATCTGGTATGTGTGAAGCTCTGGGTTCAATCCCAGAACAACAAGAACAAATTGCTTTCAGTCTTAATGTATTTTATGGAGCACTCTACGACATTGATAATGGTCCACTCTGTCACATTCTCCTTATTTCTCTTGAGCCGACTCAACCATTTCCAGCTGATTCCCTACCCTCAGAAATTCCCTTTTCAGTGTCCACTTATATCATAGATCCATTGAGCTATTTGGAGCTATTTGAAATGTTTCCCCTCTCTGTTGCTTGCACCAGTCAGCTCAGAGGTATCTGAGTTGCCTCATGTCCAGTCTGTACAGATTATCTCCTACTTGTACACAGCTCCTTAGTTTAATTTGATATCGTTAGGGTTTAAAGGAGTTGCCTCTGTCTCTCCAAGATGCTGAGAACAATAAGTACAATATATACTTGAGACATAATTCCAGAAATTCATAAAGACACTGCGAGGGGGTGTTTAACATGCTCTGTGAAGACTGAAGAATGTAGAGAGAGGTTGACAAGGTCTTTTAATTAGTCATTTACATACATGGGTAAAACTAGATGTGGTCAAGACAGTGTCATGTGGTCCTAAAATCCCATTTCCGTTTCCATTTCCTGGTTGCAAAGGAACATATACTCCCCAGTTTTGTTTGCTTTTTACAAAACAAGTTGGGTTGGGGGAGGCTCCGGGGGTAGACAATGGCTGTAAGCTCTTCATCATTTTTCTGTCACCTCTTTATTCAGTATCCCTTCCCCAATGGCCACATGCTATGGCAACTACCTGCCATGTTTAAAATGGCAGCCTTGAAAGACAGGAAGAGCTTGGATCCCTGATTTATTGGGTAGAAGAAAACATCTAAGACCAGTTTCATGACCTGCATAGACCGTTATTATTTATTTATTTTTGCAGTATTGGTAATAAAACCTAGGGCCACTTGCACGCTAAACAACTTATCTATCACTGAGCTCTACCCCCAATCCTTATTTTTCAAAAACTTCTTAAATTTTGAGACTTAGTTGATGGCTTTCAACTCTCAGTACACCTGCCTCAGCCTCCTGAGTAGCTATGTGTGATAGTTTAAATAAGGATGGCCCTCATAGACTCGTAGATTTGAATGCTCAGTCACCAGGGAATGGCACTATTTGAAAAGATTGGGAGGTGTGGCCTTGTTGGAGGAAGTGTGTCATTGGAGGCGGGCTTTGAAACTTTCAAAAGCCCAAGCCAGGCCCAGTGACTTGCTCTTCCTTCTGCTTACAGATCTGGATGTAGAGCTCTCAGCTCCTTCCCCAGCACCATGTCTGCCGTGCTTCCTACCATAATGGACTGAACCTCTGAAACTGTAAGCAAGTCTCAATGAAATGCTTTCTCTTATAAGAGTTGCCATGGTCATGGTGTCTCTTCACAGCAATAGAACATTGACTACGACATTGTGCCGCTAGGCTTGGCTAAACCTGTGCACTATTAAACTGTGGGGATTTGGGGATTGTTTGTTACGGCAACCAGAATTCATGACTACAACTGAGATAAAAGGCTGAGAAAATGAAAATTGAGACCCCACTGTACATTTTTTTCCATTTTCCCCAGATTCAGCAACTGGTTTCAAGTGACACTATTTCCCTGGTATCAGGATTTGCCATTTATGCCTCATGGATTGGCTGCACAGCTCTTTGATTGAAATTGATGAGTAGGAGGGAAGAGGTGCTGGACAGAAACTCAGGTATGGAGCACTCTTGTCCAGAAGATGTGCCAAGGTTGAGCTGCAGGAGTTGAGATTATATATACTCTTACATATAAGAGTATAACAACAGTAACAACCAGATCGTCCAGGTCTCTCATTCTCCCAAGTTCCAAGACAACTACATGTAGTTTCCCCTTATCCATGAGTTTTGACTTCCTACAGTTTCAGTTAACTATGACCAGCCCACCGTCATATGAAAGAAAGGTAAGTTCAGGACAGTGGTATGTATTTTGGGAGAGAGAAAGAGAGAGATCGATAGAGAGGGAGGTAGAGAAAGAGACCATATCCACATAACTTTATTACTATATATATTAATACATGCCCTATTTTATTTTTAGTTATTGTTACTCTCTTACCATGCCTTGTTTATGAATAAAACTTTATCTAGGCACAACATTTAGGAAAAAACATAGGATGCATAGGGTTGGGTGCATCCTGTGGCTTCAGGCATCCACTGGGGTTCCTGGAATAGCTCCCCTGCACAGAAGGTGGACAGACTGTATTCACACCCAATTCCCAAGAGGCTTCTTCTCCCCATTCCTGTTCACAAGCATGATGTCAGAGACAAACGTTGAACATGGGGAAATTAATACAAGCCTTAAGAGCATGCTGGGAGTTTAAATGAGCTCAGAAGTCTCACTGAGGTAAAGATTTTAAATGTGTCTTAAAACACTAATAAGGTTCTTAGCAAGTAATGAAAATGAACCCACTCCCCACAGCATTGACCTGAAAGTGTGTCTTTGTTGTTTAAATTATGATTACAATGTTCTGGGCTGCATTTTATTAATGAGCTCTAAATGGAAGTGTTTATCTCAGGAGGAAGTACTATTTCTTCCTCTTGTCCCTGGTGACACACTAAACATACTAATTGATATGAAGCTGATGTTCTAGGAGACAGAAAAGCCCCCAGGGCCTTTGTCACATTGACAACTGTGGCTAGAGTCATTATGGGACCTGTCAAATCCAGGCTGGAAACAGGCTACTCTCATTTCCCAGTATCCCTGAGCAGGCAGCTCTGCATGGTTTACCAGCCACTCTGTTTGTGGGAAAGAGCGCCCCCTATATGAGTAGGGACTTCATGGGGCTCTAGAAAGCCTTTCACTCCCTTCTGTTTTGTGAGAAATTTCAGATGATTTTACCTCTCTGTCTTAGTTAGGTGTTTTTTTTTTTTTTTTTTTTTCTGTGAAAAGACACTATGACCATGGCAACTCTTATAAAGAAAACATTTAATTGGGTAGTTCAATTACAGTTTCAGAGGTTCAGTCCATTATCATTGTTACCAGGAACATGGCGACGTCCAGGCAGATATGGTGCTGGAGCTGAGAGTGCTACATCTTGCAGGCAACAGGAAGTTGACTAAAGGTCACCCTGAGGGAAGCTTGAGCAAAAGAGACCTCAAAGCCCACCCCACAGTGACACACTTCCTTCAACAAGGCCGCATCTCCTAATTGTGCTGCTCTTTTTGGGGTCCATTTTCTTTCAAACCACCACACTCTCTATCTCCAATTTCATCAGAGAATCATTGGAATGAAGAGTCGATCACCTCTTCAAAGCCATAATAAACTAGAATTGGGGTATAGCTCAGAGGCAGAATGCCAGGTTAGCATGCACAAGGCCATGGGTTCAATCACCAGGGCTACCAAAAAGTCAAACGAACAAACAAATAAATAAATAAAAGGGGTAAGCTACAACTTTAATGGAATACAAAAGGTTTATCCCTAATGCATAAAGGAAAATATTTGACTTAAGGACAATATACCAAATAGAGTGAAAATTCTAGGAGCAGAATATGCCTTGGTATGTAAAGTTGCTTGCTGCCAAGGCTGAGGACTTGAGTTTTGTACCTGGAACTGATATGGTGGAAGGAGAGAAACAACTCCCATGAGTTGTCCTCTGACCACTGCATATGCTTATTCAGGGCACACACACACAGAGACACATACACAGACACAGACACACACAGGCACACACACACTCATTCATCTATCTATCTATCTATCTATCTATCTATCTATCTATCTGTCTGTCTGTCTGTCTGTCTGTCTGTCTGTCTGTGCGTGCGTGTGTGCGTGTGTAGTGTGTACATGCAAATGCCTGCAGGTGCTTGCAAAGGCCAGAAGAGGGAGCTGGATTCCCTGGAGCTGGAGTTAAGCATGATGTGGGTACTCTGTTCTGAACTGGGGTCTTCTGGAAGAGCAGCAGATGTGTTTAACTGTTATGCCATCATTCCACTCCCCCACCATTAAAAAAACACTTAAAAATTCCTACCCATCCCCCAAGTAAGAGAGAAACATGAAAACGTGAAATACCAGCGAATGTCTTAAATCAACTTTTGCCACAAGTACAGGAAACTATGAGCTCTAGTATAAATGCCACAAAGAGAAACAGTTCCTTACCTCCAACCAGATTAAAAATTTTTACTTTTTATGGTAATACCTAATCATGTGGAAGGGACGGGAACGTTGGCATTTTTTAAACATTGCTGGCTGCGAAACAGAGGAGATTAAATAGCTCCTTAGAAATATTTATTGGAGATCTTAAAAAGTGTTACTATGTAGCATCACTCATAGGGATGAATTCCAAGGAAATAAAGAAGAATATATGTGAAAATTTATGTGAAGGACTCTTAGGACAGAGTTATTTAAAACAGTAGAATTGGAAAATATCCCAAATCCAACAACAGGGAATGTATAAAATAAACTGGAGCATCCATAGACTCATGTACCATGTAGCCATGAAATGTTATGTTCTAGAACACCAGAGGGAACCCTTTCTAATCCATGGTTAAGCAAAGATGGAAGGTCATGAAACATGGTAGCCCAATTTTGAAAGATAAAAAGCAAGCAAATATATTTATATGGAAAATAGAAGCTGATTGTCAAAATATTTAATGGTTATTATGTTTAAAAAAATTAAAAATCACATATGGCCAATAAACCTATGAAAGTATGTTTAATTGTATTGTGAGTATAGGGCTATAAGTTAATCCACCACAGATGTGTATAACTAAGGATTCTGATGTAGTATGAGAGGGCATGAGGGCCAACAGAATTCCTCGTCCACACTGGTAAGCAAGTAAGCACTTTGGAAAGCAGTTGGCATTATTACCTTGGGAAATTAAATATTCACATACTCTGTAATCTGACATCTCTACTCACAGGTGAACTCTTCTCATGTATGGGAGAGCAGGCAGGAAGAAGCTGTGTGTGGAGAGGCAGGTAGCTGGGAGGTTTAGGTGAAAGATGAAGAACTCAAGGCCAGACTTGGCTATGTGGCAAGTTTGAGACCAGCCTGGACTACATGGGACTGTCTCAAACAAACAAACAAACAAACAAACAAACAAACAAACAAACAAAGACATAGGAATACTTTATAATGGCAAAACTTTGAGAATAACTCAAATGATCACTGACTGGAGGAAAAAATGAAGTGTAACTACACAGTGGAATATTACATACCAATTAAATGAGTGAGCTGTGTGCAACAATATGAATGGATCTGAGCGATTTCATATTCAATATAAAATGGTGAATCTTAGAATGTCAATTCAAGTATGGACTCCATTTTATCTAACAAGAAAATGCCCTACAAACATGCCACAGGCCTGTCTGATGGAGGCATCCTTCACCTGAGGCTCCTCCCTCAGATGTTTCAAGTTGACAACCTTTTACTTAACTACAGTAGGTAAATTCATGAACTTTAAAAATCCTAAAGAGAGCCACACTTGAACTAGCAATGAGAGTGTAGTGGAGCAGGAATGTTAATTCAGTGCCATGCACCTGTGCTCCAAAGTCCAGAAGTGGAGCAGGAGGGAGAAGGCATGGATCTTCGGTTGGGTTTCTCTTCTGCTGCTGTCATAAAAATTTCAGCCAAAAACAACGCAGGGGAGGGAAGGATTTATTTGGCTTACACTTCCAGGTAACAGTCCATCACTGAGGGAAGTCATAGTAGGAAGTCAAGAGGGAACTTGAAACAGAAACCGTGGAAGGATGCTGCTTGCTGGTTTATTTGCAGGCTCATGCTCAGCTGGCTTTTTTATATACTCCAGGACCACTTGCCTAGGGATGGTACCACCTATCATGGGCTGGGACCTCCTGAATCAATTAATAATCAAGAGACTCCCTCCCACAGACATTCCCACGGACTGATATGACCTAGGCAACTCCTCAACTGAGGATTCTTTCAGACAATTCTAGGCTGTGCCACGTTGACTATGAAGGCTAACCAAGTCAGCTCCTAAACTATTTTGAGGTAGTTAAAGCATAGGTCCTGCCTACCAGGACCTCTTAGAACCTCACCAAAATGGAATGAACCACTGCCTGCTCTTTATAGTCACTCTCTTACCCCACATGGAGAACCCAGAGACACCTGGATCTACAAAACATAACCCACACCAGTGGCATGTTAGCTGTCTCTCAGTGGGAGACTGTGCTTTGCTTATTCCACATTCTTCACAAGATGCAGAAGCATTTTATTTCAGGAGAGAGCACTCTGTTTCCAGGTCTTTAATTCTAGGTAACAGGTTCACCCACCTAGGATTAGAAGCCCTTGGGTAATTTGCACTCCTTGAAAATGCAATAAGAGCTTTCAGAGGCAGGGGATTTTCTAAACTTGGAGGTTCTAGAAACAGAATGAAGGAGACATATGCACGATGTCACCAAAGGAGTTTGAACCATATGACCTTGAAGAGCTCTTCCAACTCAGGGTGGGAGCCCAGGCTTCATTCCATTGGATGGGCCAATTAGAGTAGTGCCCGGTCTATTGGATTAAGTGACAATTTAATTCTGCCAATTACCTTGCGGCAATTTTGTCATAAGTTAATAGCCTGTCCATTAACTTAGATTACAACACTAATTAGGTACCTGGCATATGGATATTTATGAGCCTTGAAAACAGAGGCCATGAAGTCATAAGGCCCAAAACATTGTATGAGTATCCCTCTTTCTCTATTAAAGATTCTGATATTCATAAAGATAAAAAGAAGAAAGAAGAAATATGGTTGGCATTCTGTGGGAGGCCAGCTTCCACCTTTCCCAGGGTTCCTATGAGGAGGAGAGAGGGATAAGAAAATATTAGAAAGAAAGATAGTGAAGAAGGGAAAGACAGGGACACAGGATAGCTTCGAGACAACCTGACTCAAAACCCAATGGTCCTTTCTGCCTCTTCAAAAGAGCTTTTTATAACAATGTCAAGGGGCAGGGCAAAAGACCTCCCCCTTGCTAGACCAAAGCACACTGCACAGCTAAGTGTAGATCTTTCCAAACACCTGGTAACCACGCCCGTGGTCAATCAGTTCCTTACGCAGTCCTGCTGGGTAAAGCAAGCTCAGGTTCTCAGACCCTGAGTTCTCACTAGGAAACCTCTGTGGGTCTCTACAGCATTCTTCGTGTCTGTGATTATTTCTCAAGATAACAAATATCTTTAACTGATCCCAGCAGCCAGAGAAAAATTTCTTCAATCTATTTCATAAGGTTCATTTGATAATTTGTTGGGATTCCAGGCTTCTGAGAATGACCTTGTGATATGAGTTGTTGATCTGGGAACATTACTCACTAAAATTAAATGTGTAAAGAGCTTTGGGTATTTTGTGTTTTGTTTGTTGAAGAGCAAGTTCACATGAATGGTCTTATTTTTTAATTGATTCCGTTTATTGTTACATACAAGCTTAAAGACAAGTCTCCAAGGATGTGGTAAAAGATATGTTTTCTATTTTAAAAGCTAATTTTGGAATATAGGCTAATTCAATGAATGTCCACTGAGAAGAAGAATGATTTGACCCATAAGAAAATCGTGAATTCGCCGGGCGGTGGTGGCGCACGCCTTTAATCCCAGCACTCGGGAGGCAGAGCCAGGCGGATCTCTGTGAGTTCGAGGCCAGCCTGGGCTACCAAGTGAGCTCCAGGAAAGGCGCAAAGCTACACAGAGAAACCCTGTCTCGAAAAACCAAAAAAAAAAAAAAAAGAAAATCGTGAATTCATCTCTGTTAGCCACTTAGAAAAAGAGCCAAGATTTGGGGGAGAAAGTTTGGGTCACCAGTATTTTATGTCCATTTGAGATCTATCATTTTATGATTCTAAAGTCTTATCTTCAGGATTGGGATTCAGAGTAGAGGCTGCTTTCATTTTGTTTCAGTCAATTGACCCTGAAGACTTTCTCAGCAACTGTCATCATTATTTTTCAATTGTTGTGATATGACACCATGACCAAGGCAACTTAGAGCAGAAAGAGTTTATTTGGCGTTTACAGTTTCAAAGGGTTGAGACTATGATCATCATGGCAGAGAGCATGGCGGCAGGCAGATAGGTATGGTGCTGGAGCAGTAGCTGAGAGCTTACATATTGAGACACAACCGTGAGACAAAGACAGAGCTAACTGGGGGTGTTGGGAATCTTCTGAAACCTCACAGCCCACCCCCAGTGACATGCCTCCTCCAAAAGGCCACACCCCCTAACCTTTACCAAAGAGTTCCATCCACTGGGGACCAACCATTTACCTACAGGGGCCTATGGAAGGCATTCTCATCCAAACCGCCATGTCACTTTCTATAAAGGTAAGGTTCTGAGACCTGAAGCTGAGTGTAAAAAGATTGAAAATGGATGTAGAAACAGGGTCTTAGATGTAAGCCACCTAGGAATCTGATGACAGCTGACCTCAGCACATCCAGAGAAGGTAGGCAAAACAAGGGACTCCTGGGAGCCAATGACCAGCCATGGAAATCAGGCAAGACTTGGCCAGAAGGTTCAAAATGGTAGATGAAAGGCGGAGTCAAGAAATCCTTTGAAAGAGCAAACTGGAGTAATGAGCTACTTTGAGATTTCTTGCTGCTTCAGCAGGGGACAAGATGTGGAATTATGTGTATCCAGGCAACCAAACTCATGCTTCAAAGCTAGTTTTAACAGTACAATAGTACCCTCTTATCCATGATGAGTGTGCTCCAAGACCCTTAGATGATGCCTGGAGCCTGACAGTGTTGAGCTCTATTTATACTGCATGTTCCCTGTCTCATAGATCCTATAGCATTGTCCCATAGTATCAGAGTTAAGTATTTCCTCTTAAACTTAATGACCTTGCTGCCTCTTTTGAATCACTATCCTTGTGATTTGGAGACATTATCAAGTAAAATAAGGGTACCTTAACACAAATACCGGAACATAGAAATAATTGATCTAGTGTCTTGTTAACCAAGATAACTACTGAGTGACTAGTGGGTGGGTAATGCATACAGCATGGATATATGGGACAAAAGCATCATTCCTTGGGTGAGATGGAATGGGAAAATATAAGTTCTCAAAGGAGCACATGCTTTAAAAATTGTTGGTTTCCAGAGTGTTTTTGGTTGGCAGTTGACTGCACGTAATTGAAATCACAGAAGGTGGAAGTAGCTAACAGGGACAAGCACAGTGGTCTGTCACTTTTAAAAGCTTTTGAAATGATTTGAACTTACGTTTACATTGCTTCTGAGATCTTCAATAGAACTAGTGAGATAACAAGAGATACTTTATAGGGTAGCCTTAAGGCAAGAATGTTTTCTGTTTTGCTATTGGTAGCTGTTAGTCATATTTTGTAGAGTATCAACATTTGAATTAATTTCCCCTGCTCTATACTATGGGAACTGAATGATTAAACATGCCATCTATGCTGACCACCCTATCTATCATCTGTCTATCTATCTATCTATCTATCTATCTATCTATCTATCTATCTATCTATCTATCTATTTATCTATTTTTGTCTTCTTGCTATGCAGCCCAGGCTGCCTAGAATGTACCACATAGCCAGAGCTGGTCTGGAATATGCAACCTTTCTGCCTCAGCCTTCCAAGTACTGAGATTACAGTACTCCATGCATGACTTGCATTTAAAAAAAATTTGTTCACAAATACACATGTTTCCATATTTCTGTGTATCATCACCGAATTGATCACAGCCAAATTGTAGATATTTAGAGAAACTGTTGCTCTCCGTTATTAAACTTGAAACTAGTTCATTTTGGAACTGCACTAGTCAGGACAGTCAGGATCTTGAACCTCTACCTCACCAACAGTGCTCGCAACACTTTCCGTTTCATTGATGTAGCTATTTCAGACATGATTTTTTCTTATTTTGAATTTCTGCTGTTTTAAAACACTTTACTACATCTTACTTATTTATGTGTGTGCACATGTGTGTGCATGTAGCTGTAGTGCTCACGTGGAGGTCGGAGGACAGCCTATAGGAGTCAGTTCTCTCTCTCCACCAGGTCAGCCCTCGGGATCAAACTCAAGTCACCAGGCTTGGCAGCAGGCGTCTTTGTCTTTGAACCATCTTTCTGGCTCCCATCTTTAAAAAATTAAATCTCTACCTTTCTCCCATGCTGTAATCAGCACAATGATATGGTTATGAGCACCATCATGCAGCCAGCGATCTTATGGCATAGTAATATTACAGTATAGTTGGACCAGAAAATTTAATTGTGTCATAATCATGATCTCAAAGTCTTAAACTGTGCTCAGAAACACTAGCTGGGGATTGATTTGCTCTCGGAATGACTTACAAACCCGTTGAGGTTCAGTTTCTTTCTAGCTATAAACCAGAGGTTAATAGTATCTACCTTCATGCTTATTATGAGGCATAAATGAGAGAAGGTGTATAACTGTGGCAATAAACTCAAAGCACTATAAAAATGAGCGGTGGGACTATAAAAGCGGCCACACACAAGGTAAGGCAGGCAATGGCCATTCAGAAAGCCCCTTCAGCGTTTGCGCACACAATCGCACTGTTCCGGCTCAGGCTTGGGTAACCCTAATAAAACGTGGGTGAGAAAATGAAATGGTTTCCATGTTCCAAATGAAGCTCTTATGCCTTCTGCAGACAAGCAGCTGGGGGAGCCTACAAATACCTAAAGTCCAAAATGGGCTTCTCGTCCAAGGGTCTGGTGTTTTACAAGCTTTGTGCAATAAATGTACACGGTTTCAACACAAACAGAACAAGCCACTATCCAATATCTTTGGACTCCTCTCTAGGGAAACACAGTAAGCCATCCTATGAGATTTCTGTACATTGTCAATAGGTCCATTTCTTCCTCCTTTTTCCCCCTTTTTGGGCTGGCAGAAGTAATGTCTTGGTCTGTGAAGCAAAACACTATTATTGACTTAATGTCAAGAATCCTGGTTTGTAATACTTAAGATATTTTTGTGTGGTTAAAGTGGAATAAATTGGGCTCTTTAAGAGGGCACAGAATGTCAAGAAGCAGAAATAGAATGATCCTGGAGTAATATTATAGATTAGTTGAATTCCCAGGCCTTTATTTTTATTTTTATTTGTGTGTATGTGTGTGTGTGTGTGTGTGTGTGTGTGCACAGGTTTGTGCATTCACATGTGCACATGTATGAAGAGTCCAGAGTCTTCTTTGATCTCAGTCCATCATATTTTTTTGAGACAGGGTCTCTCATTGAATTTGGAATTCCATGACTCTACCAGGCTGACTGACTAGTGAGCTTAATGGAACTGCTGTCCTCCATCTCATCATGCTGGCATTGCAGATAAGCCATCATGGCCAGCTTTGTTTTTTTCAAATGTATGTCATTTTTTGGGATCTGAACTCGGTACCTCATGCTTGTGTGGCAAGCACTTTACTGACTGAGCCATCTCGCCTAAGCCAAATTTCCAGGACTACAAATCCTTTCAACAGAGGCTGGGGCATAGCTGAGCAGTAGAGTACTTGCCTAGCACAGTCCTGCTTTCCACCCCCAGCGCCCAGCCCCCTGGAAATCCCTTAAATCTATTTAGAGTGACTGGTTGTCACATAAGGTGGCTGTGGTAATTTTCTAAAGGAGTAAGTAACTAAATTGATCAGCCACCCTCTATTTCCTTCATCATCTCTGAGCCTATGTTCTTGCCATGAGAGCCTTCTCCTGCCTTCCCTACCCCGGAAGAAATCCTACTAAAAGACTCCATTCCAGTTTTCCCTGTTAGGACCACATGAACCAAGCCTAATCTCAGCCATACTTAGATCTGAGTGTGGTGGCACACACTAGTAATCCCAGCACGAAGAAGTTTGTGGCAGGAGATCCTGAGTTTGAAGGCTCTGAGCTACATAGTGAGACTGTCCCATAATACCAAGTGATTTGATCTGCAGGCTTGACTTGGTGTGAGATTTCAGATCAATGGGGAGGCAGATGTTTATGTCAAATAACAGAAGGTGTTATGGTTTGGAGCTGGGATGTCCCCTCAAAGTACTGTGCTAAACGTTTGGTCACCACCCTGTGAAACTGTTGGGAAACAACGCAAGTTAGGAGGCAGGGTGTAGTGAAGTTAGACTATTAGGAACATTAAGGGGATGCTGGGATGCTGGTCTCTCTCTTTTTCCTTCTCTGCTTCCTGGCCATCATGGGAAAAGCAGTACTCCAGGCCACAGTCTGCCTTTGCATAGGCCCCAAACAACAGGGACAAGTGGCCGTGGACTGAGTCTCTGATACTGTGAGTTAAACCCTTTGTTCTTTGAGTACCTTGGGCATTTTGTTATACAAGTTGGCTATCTCAAAAGGTTCGTTAATCCTCTTTGGTTTTAATTTTAGAAAGAGAACTGAAAAATAAGTCTGTTGTGCTCACATGTCAAAGCACCTTCGGTGTAGGAATTGTGTTGAAGATGTGTCTGTCAGAACTGAGCTCCATCATTCTAGGTTTTGACTAGTTGTGTGCTGTGGGATGGTCTGTATGTTAAATTGCTCGGATTGGTCAATAAATAAAACACTGATTGGCCAGTGGCCAGGCAGGAAGTATAGGCGGGATTAACAGAGAGGAGAATTGAGAGAATAGGAAGGGGGGGGGTGTCATTGCCAGCTGCCGCCATGACAAACAGCATGTGAAGATGCCGGTAAGCCACCACAAACCACGTGGCAATGTATAGATTTATGGAAATGGATTAATAATTTAAGCTATAAGAACAGTTAGCAAGAAGCCTGCCACGGCCATACCATACAGTTTGTAAGCAATATAAGTCTCTGTGTTTACTTGGTTAGGTCTGAGCAGCTGCGGGACTGGCGGGTGACAGAGATTTGTCCTGACTGTGGGCAAGGCAGGAAAACTCTCTAGCTACAGTTGTAGTTTACTGTCATGGTCTCTATCACTTGCAAAGAGAAGTTTCCTTGATAAGGGATTTGGGTGAGGTCTTTTTTGAGACAGGGCTACTCTATGTAGCTTTAAAGCCTTTCCTGGAACTCACTCTGTAGCCCAGGTTGGCTTTGAACTCACAGAGATCCGCCTGCCTCTGTCTCCTGAGTACTGGGATTAAAGGCGTGCACCACCACCGCCCGGCTGAGGTCTACTCTTATTTCTGGGTATAAGGACAAATATTTAGAATGTAGTTATGGATTGTATTTTAAGATTCTTTTTTTTTTGTCCCCTTGAATGACATTTTTTTTCTAACTCCTTTTTCAAATTTGGTACTCTGTTTTGTTTTCAAGAGTTTCCAGGTCAGAAGATTTCACTTCATTCTCCGTCTTGGGTTTGATGCTTGATAGTCCTTGAAATCAGAAAGTGATGTGAGGCTTAAATGCTAGCAGCCTGTCCATGCCTCACCTCGATTGTCTCAAGCCAACTGGAGTCTGGAATATCAATTACCCATGCACTTGATAAAACTGATTTGTAGGAAGCTCAAGTGGTTTAAAGATTCTGGCATGGGCCATTTTGCTTGACCTACTCTCTAGAAAGGGTTGGAAATTTGTATTTCCCATCCTGCACTGTTCCGACTCCCTGCTGGTCTGTTTGGACTTACTCTGTCCCCGGAACATTCATCTCTTCCTTGTCCCTGTATCTGTGTTGTGTTCATGCTGTGGCCCCATCTGGCATGCCCTACTTTATCTTGCCATCCAGATGTCAACTCCAGGAGTTTCCAGGCAAGGACTCCACTGCTTTTGCTCACAGCTGTATCAGTAGGTGTTCCCCAGCTGTATCACTCATAGCATCAGGGCCACATTTATGGATGTAGATTAAGTGACAGTTGATAATTACCATCAAAATCTACCCAAACTTCAAAACTTCTCCAGGGAAAGAGAAGAACAGAACCCACTCATTCAACACAACTGAATGGCTGTCTTCAACAGTCCAACACATTTGCTCCTTCGTATGTGGGTATTGGCCCCCAAACCCCTACCTATACTGAAAGGGACAGGTCCTCAGATCCTCACATGAAATGGCATAGTGCATGTAATCTATAATACCTTCCTATGTACTTCAAATCACATCTAGATTATTTATAATATTAAATACAATGTGTTAGGCAAATAATGTTATATTGTGTTATTTAGGGAAGACAAGAAAGCAGGTTCACGCATTTTGTTTTGTTTTGTTTTTCGAGACAGGGTTTCTCTGTGTAGTTTTGGTGTCTGTCCTGGATCTCGCTCTGTAGACTGGGCTGGCCTTGAACTCACAGAGATCCACCTGGATCTATGTAGATGTAACCAACGGTCTTATTAAATAAGAAACACAGAACCAATGTAAAAGAGAAAGCCGAGAGGTCAGAGCTCAGAGCTAAAATCTCACCCTTCCTCCTACAGTGTTCCTACCTTCCCGAAAGAGAACTACTTCCTGTGTGTATGTCTTTTCATAGTCTTTTTGTTCTGCCTTCTCATTGGTTGTAAACCCAAACACGTGACTGCCTCGTCACTGTCTGTATGTACAGCCCCCCAGGTCTTAAAGGCATATGTCTCCAATGCTGGCTGTATCCCTGAACACACAGAGATCTACCTAGCTCTTCTACCAAGTGCTGGGATTAAAGGCGTGTGCCGCCGCCACCGCCGCCGCCGCCGCCGCCGCCGCCGCCACCACACTCTTGCTATGGCTCTAATAGCTCTGACCCCCGGGCAACTTTATTTATTGACATACAATCAAAATCACTTTTCAGTACAATTAGAATACCACCACAGATCTACCTCCTGAATGCTGGGATTAAAGGCATGTGCCACCACCACCTGGCTCCCTGTGTGTTTATTAGTAGTACAAACACATTTTATTTTCCCTTTTGAGATGTGATCTTGACATGTAGCTTAGGCAGCCCTTGAACTCAAAATCCTCTTGCCTCAGCCTCCCCAGTGCTGGGACTACAGTCACTAGCGGTTGGTTGAGTCCCTGATGGGCAGCCCCTGGGGCAGAGGCTGACCACCATGCTCCCCTCATTATGCTTCTAAGTCTGGCGAGCTGCTCCCACTTCTACGTAGATTCACACCTCCCGAGGTAAAGAGCGAGTGGCCTGCAGTTGTGTGGCTCTGCCTCCTGAGTGCTGGGATTAAAGCCTCAGAATGAGGCTGAAACAGAGACGTCTCCATGCTCAAGGCATTCTCTCTTTCATCCCTTCCTGGGACAAACACATCTGTTTCCCTGGTTAGACTGGAAGCAACTCTAAGGAAAGCAAATAGGACATTCCTCATTTTGCCTGCTTCTCCCATGCTCTAGAGCAGTGATTCTTCCTAAAGCTGAGACCCTTTAATACAGTTCCTCATGTTGTGGTGACCCCCAACCATGAAATTATTTTTATTGCTACTTCATAACTGTAATTTTGCTGCTGTTATGAATCATAATATAAATATCTGATATGCAGGATGTCTGATACGTGACCCTGTGAAAGGATCTTTCAACCACAGGTAGAGAACCACTGATCCAGAACATGCACAGTGCTTTGCTCGGGGTTAAGTATTCACAACAATTTTTAAAAGAATATTTATAGATTGGAATGGTTCCTGTTGTTTCCTTTCAAAGCCAATCTGCTCATAAAACTGAAAAAATTTAAAATTCATCTGTCACATCTGAGATAGATTGTAGGGAAAATAAATAATCTACCCCAGTAGTGGGAGTATAAGCCTGGATGAGCAGCTGGGGAGCCCTTGAAGTTTAAGAATAAGCAATCTCTAACATACGAGACCATGTTTTAGTGGTACAGTGGCCACTGGACAAAGTGCTGTATTTGAGGAGGAAGATAAGTGTAACATCAGAAGATAGCTTCCTTATGTTTGGTTTTAATCACACAGGAAATAAGATTTTTATGGCCTTTGTATGGGAAACACTATCTGCAAATATCTACTGTAAGTTAAAGATGGTCACAAATTCTTTCCAATTTCTCCTTTGAGCTTTGGTCTGTTTTCTTCCTGCCCTGAATCTGAGTCTGTCTTAATGACCAATAGAACACAGTTAACTTGTGCAGCATGACTCTGATGTCCAAGTCAGGAAAAGACTGTATACTTACCCCTCTCCTTGGCCTCTGGGAGCAACCTCATTCATGGTGCCCTCGGTGCTATGCTAGGAAGAAGCTTAAATGGTGCTTGTAGAGGCTGGCATAGTGGGGAACCCAGGACTTTGGCTAAGAGCCACAGCAGAGGTCCTGGCCCATAGCCAATGCAAACTTATTGTTATGGTGAGGAGTCAAGGTGGGGTGGACCTTGACACCCAAGTCAGGCTACTCCAGTTGATGCACACAGACCAGACATTGGCTTTTCCACTGAGACCCTTGCCAATGCTTGGATCAGAAATATTGTCAAACTAAATGTTGTTTTGATACCACATAGCAACAGGTAACACAACAACAGTGTCAATGAGCCGCATATACAGCCCAACAGCTCTTTGGATATTTACTTTTTACCGAAACACAGGCACTGTTACTACATATTTCACCTGTCCACACCACCTGTGCCACATGGTGTGTTAGGAGGAAACTGTTTGATTCACAGGTCAAAACTATGCCAGAGGGTTTTTTGGGGGAGGTGGGAGAGAACTAAGGAAGAAACTCATGGTTGTTATTCTAGGCTCGTTTTAAAGAATTCAAATATAACAGTCAATTCTTAATAGAATTTAACACACATATCAGTGGTCGATTGGAATCTAGATGTACATGCCTAGGTTAAATTGTTCCCTAGACATGTCCAGCTGCTACAGGCACATCCTGATTGTCTTGGTCACTGTTCTAATGTTGGAAAAGACAGCATGACTAAGGCAACTCTGTAAAAGAAAGTATTTAATTGGGGATTGTTTACAGTTTCAGAGGTTTAGTCCATTATCTTCATGGTGGGAAGCATGTCAACATGTAGGCAGACATGGTGCTGGACAAGTAGTTGAGAGTTCTACATCTGGATCCACAGGCAGCAGTAGGAAGAGAGAGACTATGAGTTTGGAATGGGTTCTTTGAAACTGCAAAGCCAACATTCGGGGACACACTTCCTCCAACAAGGCCACACCTCCTAATTCTTTCAAACAGTGCCATTCCCTGATGACTAAGCATTCAAATATATGAACCTATGGGGACCATTCTTATTCAAACCACCACACTAGTGAATAAGAATGTCTTCCCAACTCTGACCCTCAAGCCTACTGGTACAGTTGATTCATTTATTTATTACTTTAAAAAATTATTTTATGTGCATTGGTATAAAGGTGTCAGATCCTCTGGAACTGGAGTTACAGACAGTTGTGAACTGCCCTGTAGGTGCTGGGAATTGAACCTAGATCGTCTGGAAGAACAGCCAGTGCTCTTAACCACTGAGCCATCTCTCCAGCCCAGATTCACTCATTTATAAAGTCTCTTTAAATTTTAACTATATAAAAGTTTTTGGGTTTGTTTTTCCTTTCTCCTCTTCTTCTTCCTCCTCCTCCTTCTCTTCCTCCAGATGTAGTTTTATCTGAAGTCCCTATGTAGCTGAGGAAGGCCTTGAATTCCTGGTCCTGTTGCCTCCTCCTGTGTGCCAGGATTAAAGGTGTGTACCACCATGCCTGGTTCATGAAATGCTGGGGTTCAAACCCCAGCTTCATTGCATGCTAGGCAAGCATTCTACCAGCTGAGTCACACCCCAGGTAGGGTGTAGTTCAGGCAGTGTAGACTGCCTTAAAGTCACGATCCTCCTGCCTTAACCTCTTCAGGACTGCCTGCCAGCATGCTCCATTGCACATAGTGGGTTTGTTCCTTTGTTGTTGTTTTTTTCTTGAAGAGAGATTCCACAAGTCCCAGACTAACTGACCTCAGTATAGCTGAAGGTGACCTTGAACTTCTCGGTCCCCCCCTCCACTTCTCAAGTGTTGGGATTACAGGCATGTGCCACCATACCCAGTTTTTAAGTGGTGCTAAGGATTGAACCCAGGGCTTCCTGTGGGCAAGTGGTCTACCAATGGAGTCACATCCCAGAAGTTAACAAGAGTAATACTATTGTAGCAGGAATCTTAAAAGTTCTTATTAATAAAAATCAACCCGGGGCCAGTTATTGGGGTGAATACTGGAAGATCAGAGAGACAGAACAAGCCACAGCTTCCTCACCTCACCGGATCCTCAGCTGGTCTTGTTTCCTCAGACTGGAGGCCTCTGAGTCCTCATCCAGAATGGGTCTCAGCTGAACTGCTGCTAGAAGCCTGAAAGCTTAACCAGCCAAATAATTAACCAGGCCACATGCTTCTAGTTTCTGGTCCTCATGCCTTATATACCTTTTTGCTTCCTACCACCACTCCCTGAGATTAAAGGTTAGCTTTCTGGGATTAAAGGCGTGATGAGTCACCATGCCTGTCTGTATCCTTGAACACATGGATTTCTGCCTCTGGAATGCTAGGATTAAAGGCGTGTGCTACCACTGCCTATCATTTATGTTTAATATTGTGGCTGTTCTGTCTCTGACCCCAGATAAGTTTGTTAGCATGCATAATATTTGGAGGAATACAATACCACATACTATAGCTTTCAGTCATTCATAACAGTTCAATTAGTTTGAAGTGGCAGAATTTTTGTTCATTGCCTAAGGGTAGGGATAAATGGATGGCTGAGAGAGAGAGAGAGAGAGAGAGAGAGAGAGAGAGAGAGAGAGAGAGAGAGAATCTGTCTGCCTATATCTGTGTGTCTTTATGTGTATGAGTATGTTTATGTGTATGGATGTATTTTGATGTAGGGTCTCATATAGCCCATGCTTGCCTCAAACTCACCATGTAACCACAGATGGCCTTGAACTCCTGACTCTCGCCTCTCAGATCCTAAGTGCTGGGATACAAGCCTGCACTACTCCCCTCAGCTAAGTGGGTGATTCTTTCTGAGCCTTTGGTGAGAGGATCCAGCATGTGGAAGGCAGAGGAGAAAATTTTGGAGGTAGCAAGGTAGCCAAGGAGAAAAGCAGAAGGCCCCTGAGACTCTTCCCCTTTGCTGCCTCCTTTCGGTGGACAGTGGTACTGCAACTTACAAAACTTTCTACTAGAGCTTAGCAACAGCTCGGTACTCAGCTGTTCCTTCCAATGGAGCCCTCTGTGGAGCCTCAGTGTTCTGCCTCCTTCCAGTCTCTCCTCTGTCCTGTCACCTTCATCTGCTGTTCTTGAAAGTGGACTTTCTCGGTCTTTTGAGTGTCTGTTCTTCTCAGGTAGAGTAGGGCATCTTGAGTCTACCCCTGTGGCCTCAGGTACGTCTGACATTTTATCTTGTCAGCTCATTAGTGGGACATGTGCAGAATGGTCAAAGACCCTAACAGACAGTTATTCACGGGATGTCCTTGGGGCCCGCACGCTCTCTCTTCACACACCGAGTTAGGAAGGCCTCATCCCTCAAGTCCTTGGAGCACACAAAAGAAAAACACCTGGTTATTTTTACCTGGAGTTCTGCCGAGGGAAATATTTACATGGATCAAGTACATTCCTCATTAATGGTTGCGTTCTGCCTCATGGCTGAGGGGGAAAGACTATTCTGGAGGAAACTCACCCCGCTGCATCACCATGTGCCTCATGAAGATTCTTTTTTTGTAAGTAGGGGCCTGGTATATGGTGTCTATCTCTTTGAGTGAAGGAGACAGAAGCCTGAAGCTTGAGGCTATGTTCCTGTAGCAAAGACTTAGAGGTCATCTTGTTTAGAAGTATTGACTTGGTCTGCAGATGTCCAGTGAGTGACTAAAACCAGGGTAAGTCTTGGCATCTTTGCTTTTGTGTTGGGCCTGTCTCCTTTACACTTCCAACTCCATACGTAGACAGGCTAAGTTCAAGAGTGTTCATCTAAAGTAGGAGAGTGAAAACACCGAGTGCTTTCAAGATTATAGGGATTCGTAATCAACAATCAACCTCCAGCTTGGACGACATCCTGTTCTAGGTCTTTAGGGAGGCATCCAAAAGTTTCCTGTCATTGTCCCAAGTATGCCAGAAAAAGCAGGCTTTACAGGTAGGTCACTCCCATGATGAGACACCCCCCCACCCCCCACCCCCACAAGCAAAAGCAAGCTCCACGTTACAGGATATGAGGTTGTATCCCCAAGTAGAAGCAATCATTTTAAGGTAGAAACTGAATCTCCCTTCAAGGATGATTTCTCCAGAACCTCAAAGAATCAGACAAGAGATAATGATTAACCAGATCACAGTTCAACCAAAATTATCTAATTATATATTGTTCTTACCATCTGTTTTACATCTTCGTTTAATTAGCCTACCAGAACTTATTATAGGCTTATCAAGATTTCAGTTCTTCAAAGGCAGGGTATACATACTGTTTAACTTTGTATTATCTGTATTAATCTGCTTTACATTACTATAATGAATGCTGAGACAGCTAACTTACACAGATGTCATAGCTTAGGTGTTAATTGTCCCACATGTATTGGAATACTTGGTTCCCAGCTGGTAGCATTGTTCTATCGGGTGGCAAACCTTGGGGATGGGTGGTCTAGCTAGCAGAAGTAGTTTGCTTGGTGGTGGACCTTGAAGGATATATCTGCTTCTGGTTGTGTTCCCACCTCTCTCTACTTTCTGATATGCCAAGATCGGAGATGGGGCTGTGGCAAACTTTTGCAGCCATGGAGAGAGCTACCCCTTGCCATGATGGACTAACACATGGAGCAAAATCAATCTTTCTTCCTGTCTGCTTCTATTGGGTATTTCATCAAAGCAAAAATAAAAGTAACTAGTAAAGTCGAGCGAGCACTCGCTTAGCTCACCCACAGCTTGCAAGGCTCAGAGTCCAAGATCCAGAAGAGGGAGGAGATTTGCTCTGTCGGTGGCAAGGGCATGAATGGTGGTGCATCACGACAGGAGTCCACAAAGAAGCAAACGGTCACATCCCAAGCAAGAGCAGACAGAAAGAAAGGATGAGTAAGAAGGGCCAGCTTTGCTTGTTCAGATCAACCTTCGTGAGCAAATTAGAGAGGCCATACCAATGCACCCTTCAATCACCATGCACCCTTGGGGAACACCAACCATAGCAAGACCCTGCTTGTTCTTCATGTAAGGTTAAGTTGATGAATATGTAAGGTGCTATGTGCAAGTTGGATAGATGAACATGTAACTAGAGTTTTCCTGCCTTGCCCACAGTCAGGACAAATCTCTATCACCTGCCAGTCCCACAGCCATTCAGACCCAACCAAGTAAACACAAAGACTTATTTTGCTTACAAACTGTAAGGCTGTGGCAGGCTTCTTGCTAACTGTTCTTATAGCTTAAATTAATCCATTTCCATAAATCTATACCCTGCCACACAGCTCGTGGCTTACTGGCATCTTCACATGCTGCTTGTCCTGGAGGCGGCTGGCAGTGACTTCTTCTGCCTTCCTGTTTTTTCTTTTCTCCTCTCTGTTAGTCCCGCCTATACTTCTTGCCTAGCCACTTGCCAATCAGTGTTTTATTTATTGACCAATTAGAGCAATTTGACATACAGATCATGCCTGAACATGTGAGGTGCTATGTATAAGCATGTTACTAAGATAGGGCCTACTTCTTGGGGTACTTATAATGTTGGGGTGACAAGATATATAAATATATGAGGTAGTAGAGAAGTACTGAGGATGTATGCAGGAAAATAACTGCAGGAGAGCGTCATTAGGCCATTTTTATATGAGGAAGGCCTTGGAAGGTGGAAAGGACCCTAGGAGCTAGAGAAGATGAAGGAAACTATAGAAAAATGGTGACTAGGCAGGTAGTTCCGTTGATAAAGTGCCTGCCATGCAAGCAGGAAGACCCGGGTTCAGATCCCCAGCACCCCTGTAAGAGCTGGTACAGTGGCCTGTGTCTATAACCGCCATGCTTGTAGAAGGGAGTCAAAGACAGGGAGATCCCTGGCCTCATTGGCCAGCCAGCCTAGCCAAACTGATGAGCTCCAGACTCCATGAGAGATACTGTGCCAAAGAATGAGGTGGAGAGCAATTGAGGAAGTCATCCAATGTTGGCCTCTGGCTTCCACACACATGCACGCACTCATACACATATGTACCAACAGGAACATGTACATGCAACACATACAGAGGAAATAAATCACAGGAAACAACAAGACGACATCAATAGAGTTGCACAGCACCATGACAGTGATTAAAATAGGCACAGTAAGAAAAATTGAAACCTAGGTTTACAGTGTTTCTGTACAACTGAGGCCCTTGTCCCACTGACTAATGCAAGATCACGCTTTTCTCAGTCTTCCCATTTCACATCTTTATGTAGTTTCCAGAACAATTCTCCCCATATAATATAAACAAATAAGTCCTCATTATCATTCACACTGTATAGTCTGTAGAACATAGTTTTTCCAACTTACTGGGGAGTTTTATTTGACCTTTTTTTTTTTTTTTTTGTCTATTCTGTCCCTCTATTTAAAAGCCACACCCCATTCAGCCTTTTGCTGAATCAAGGGGAAGTCATTAGCTCCCATGGCCTTCTCATGGATTGCTGTCTAATTTTAACAATCCTGCCTGTTTATGGAACATGGATTTCAAGGGTTGTCATCCATCTCTCATTATAGGAAATAGAGAGGACTGAAAATATCTGTTAACAAAAGGATTGACTGTCCAAAAGCAAGAGTGAGCAGTTGGCTAATTATGCAAGGTGGGACTGGTGGTTCCTTAGTAGTTTGCCACGATGAGTTCCTTAGACATCCCAAAAGTTAGGCCTTTACACTTTCTAGTGTATTCTCTCGTACACTCAGAATTCAGACACATTCAGAGTCTCCCTGTGCCTGTCTTCGGTCTCTAACGACACTGGCCCTCAGCACCGTCTTTAGACCGAGTGTCATTTTCCCTTCGCTGACGGCCCCCCACGGTCCCACTTCTCCCCCGTTCATGAAGCGGCGTGACTGTCACCTGTTCCTCTGCTCAGCTGCCATGGGCCTCCTTGATAGAAGCGGTTTTTTTCTTTCCTTTTTAGCTCCCTCTCCCTGGTAGACTGCGGCTGGCGCATGGTAGCTCTCCACAGATATTTGGATGACCTGAGAGCTGACTCCTTTCGAGCAGGACGTGCGTCACCTTCTGTGTTTCTGATGCCCAGCCCTGAGCCTGTGGCTTCTCTTTCTTTGTTGGAACTAGTATTTAGAGGGAACGTTCCATGTTCTTTCTCTTTTTCCCCTCTTTTCCTCTGTCCCTTCCTCCCTACCTCCCTCTTTTCCAATTGTAAGCACCGCGTCACTGAGCTACACTCACAGACCTTTAAAGAAAAAATCTTAAAACGACAGGTTGTCATTCTGTAGCATAGGATGCCCAGGAGCTCACTCTGTAGCCCAGGCTGGCCTCAAATGCATGGCAGTCCTCCTGTCTCAGCTTTCCTAGAGCTAAGACCGTAAGATCTGTTTGTTTATTAGTTGTATCCAGCCTCCTGCCCAAAAAAAAAAAAAAAGGAACGTAGAGCTCTTTTGTTTTTTCTTAAATCTTATGAACTGCAGGAGCTGGGTTGGTTTCCTCTTTTATGAGTGTGCCCTTTCTGGAGGAGAGGTGGGTGTAACATTTGTAGGCTTTAGCTCATGCAGCTCTCCAGAGTAAACAGACATCCATCTACATGGGAGGAGGAGCCACAGGTGAGCTGGTAGTTTTTAATTCTCCATCACAACTGCATTCCTATCTAGACACTCAGTTAAAAATATAATTGTTCATTTTTAACCCTTCTACCATCAGTCTGAACTGCCTCTATAAAGTCAAATCATATTTGAATTTACCGAATCCTGAATCAGGTCTTCCTGTGGCGGCTGGATCACATCAGCATTCTGTCTTCAGTCATCCCTGCTGTCCCTGGCAGCCCAGACTTCCTCTTTTCACACCCACAGTGCCAGTCTATTCCTCCATGTCGCCCTTCCCCCACCCTCCCCTTTCTCCCCACCCAGACAAAACCATCCATTTCCCAAACAACCCCTGTGGAAAAGCCTTCAAAGTGGCTATATTTTACTTTAAAGATCGCCCCCCACCCCGGGGATCCTGCTGTACACGACCAGATGTGCTGTTCCTGGCTGGTCGCCAGCTCTGCCATCACCCTCAGAGGACATTTTCACTCCTGTGAGTTTATCACACCGGGACGTGCTCTCCGAATTCTCTTAATGTCATGGCCACAGGAGGAATCCCTCCATCTCTGCTTTGTCTGCCCTTTGCTTTTGAACCTCACGTTCGCAATAGTCTGAAGGTGAGCGACTGGGCTCTGTGGTGTTTTGTGCTCTCAAAAGAATCAATTTCTCAAAAGCCATTTTCTTTCTTCGGGTATGAGGCATGGGGGTGGGTGTGGGTGTATAGGTACACATGTTTGTGCAAGAGCCAGAGCCAGCAGAGATCAAAAGAGTGTCTCAGCTGCTCTCCCCATCTCAGTTTTTTGAGACAGGGTCTCTCATTGGTCTGAAACTCAGCAAGCATCAGGTATCTACCTATCTCTATCTCCCTGCCATGCATGGGATTACAAGCACATGCCACAATGCCTGGCGGTTTTTACAAGAGTTCTCAGGTATTGAACTCAAGTCCTCAAGCACTTTACCGACTGAGACATCTCCCTAGCCCCAAGTTTTCATTTCTGTCCTACTGGGATAGGCCTGGAGAATCCTGACCACTGTAAAGGAGATGTAAGGTAGACTTGACCCTCCCCACTCCTTCCGGCTGAGAGCCATCCTCCCTCAGTACCCATGCAGGGTTCTCCCAACTGTCTGCTGTTACAGGATGAATTGTGTCCTGGAAAAAAAAAAAAGATGATGTCACTCTAATCTTTGTAGCTCACAATGTGACCTTGGAGGAAAAGGGTCTGTTGGGGTGATCAAGTTTCCATAACCCACTGGTCTCCTTTAAGAGGGCAATCGACACAGGAACGCTCAAACAGAGCTCAGAGGATGTGAACATACACAGGGGGAGGTGGCTAGAGGATGGCGTTGGTAAGCTAAGGAACATAAGGATGCATGCAAACAGCAGAAGTCGGAAGGAGTCATCCCAAGAATCCACCATCATAAAGAATGTGGCAGAGATCTTGGTTATAGGTTTCCAGCCTGCAGGGCAGTGAGAGAGAGGGCATCTGTTGTTTTAAGTCATCTGGTCTTTGGTCCCTTGTTAAACAGCCTCAGGAAATGAATACACCCCTCTCTCCCACCCCTGGCCACAGCAAACTGACAGCCTAGGAGGCTTCATGGTTGTACCCTACTCTGGTCTCATTCCAAGGGACAGTTCTTCACCTGCCTGCCTCAGAACTCAGTCTTTCTTTCTGCCACTCTGCCTTCATGCGGGCGCTCGGCTCCTGGTGAAGTGCCACCTTGAGAACAAAGGTACAAGTGTGAATGGTGGCTGAGAGCAGTGATACCTAGTCAGGAATCACACTTCCGGGAAGATCATGGGCATGGTTTAAACACTGGAGTTTCTCAAACTCAATTCTGAGGATTCTCTAGGAATTTATCTTCTATTTTCACTGAAAAACAACAACAACAAAAGGCTTTATTTTTTAACAAGGTGATTAATTTTCTAATTATTTAGTTAAAATGTTTTTATTGAGGTTAATAAAATCAATACAAATTTTATAGCTGATATTATATTTTAAATCAAGATCTTCAGATGAGGGCTTGCAAAACATATTCCTCTCCACAGAAAAGGCTGTTTATTTCCTCTTTAAAATGTCTTGTTTTTAGTGTGTGTGTGTGTGTGTGTGTGTGTGTGTGTGTGTGTGTGTGTGTGTGTGTGTGTGATATGATGGTTAGAGGGCAACATGTGGAAACCAGTTCTCCCCTTTCCTATATGGGCTCTAGGGTCTGAACTCAGGTCATCAAGTTTAGCTGAGAGCACCTTTACCTGCTGAGCTGTCTCATCTACCCGTATTTCATCACAACCTGAAAGCTGGTCCAGGAGGCCCTGTGGTGGGTGTCTGTTGATGAGCTCCTTCTCATTTGCTGCTCAGCCAGGTTTGCATCTCAGCATCAGCTACCCCGTGCCCACGTGTCCATGTGCTCGAGGTTTCTAGAACATGTTAAAACATTTGCTTGCCTGTCTCTCTGCCCACTTAAAACAGCCCTTCTAAATAAATACCACTCTTCCTCGCCATCCTCTGAAGAGCAAATATGCTGTGAGCTACTTTAAAATTCAATTATTCAGAATCTTGAAGGCTGGAAGATAGAGCAGAGTCCCCAGGAGTATTCTGAAGTCAGCAGCACATTAGTAATGAAGAGCTCTTTATGAATAAGCTGGGGGAGTGGGACAGACAGTGTGTTGGATGGGCTGGATTCCAAACCGGTTCTCCCTGTCTAGACCGTCAGGAAAATGAATTCTCCAGCAGGGGTCTCGGTTCACCTGCTGGGAAGGCTTGTGGGAAACCTTAAGAGGGATCGGATTTTCTGTCTACCAGTCTGGTGGAAACATTCTCTGGTAGACATTTTGTGTGTATCGTGTTTGGGTTTGGTTTTGTAATACTGAATATGGAACCCAGGACCTTGAGCATGCTAGGCAAGCACTCCAATCCGGAGCCACGTCCCCAGCCCACACATGTATTCTCCAGGTCTACTTTCTACCATCTGGTCATCATACAGCGCTATTAAGATATTTGCTCTCTCAGTTAAGACTGCAGCGAGGGAGGGCCAGCCAATGGTGGGCGGGGACCAAGAGGGTGGGCAGGCCTTTGATAGGCAGGGAGCCCTCTACCGGCTGTCCAGCTCTCTCAGGGTTCCCCAGAGTGGCAGGCTTCACACCTTAGAGCAAGGTATGTGTGACCAGGAAACAGTTCGATTAGGATATGAAAGACTGTCTGTCTTTGGAATAGAATCATGGCTAGCACAGCACTTATAATTAGATTCCCCCACCGTCTGGATTTCCAAAGCAGGCCATTTCTGCTTTCTCCTCGCTCCTCTGTTGGGGAGCCCTCTCCTCTGAGCGTGGCAGCCATTATCATATTATTCAGAGCGGCTGGGTTGACCCACAGGCGACTCTCAACAAGGTCAGGCTTGTTGAGGTTCCTTCACAGGAGGAGGAGTCGTTCTCTCCCGTGCACGCCTCCCAGCTCTACGTAATCCTGCCGCTGCTGTGCCTTGTTTAGGGGAGGTGTTCATGTGTTCATATTTAGGAGGTGGAAAGTTAACTGGAAGGGGTGGGCTGGGGAGAACTTCTTGACACCTCCTTTCCCCCAGCTTGAGGAGGTCGGCATCCACCCCGGGGAGGGACTCTTCCGTGCGCAGTGGTTTGGAATTTCCTGTGGTCCTGTAAGGGACCCATCATGCACGTTCCCTTTAGCAAGCCCAATAAACTCATTGGTTCACAGGCTAGACTTGGGTGGAATCTTTGATTTGGCTCATTGTCCGTGCCTTATCTGGGGTGAGTAGACATTTGCTCATATCTCCCCTGGAACAGTTAATGCAGCATCTTCCTAGACGGCCGTGAAGCACATAGCCATCTGCAAGAGGACCTCTGGGAATGGAAAAGCTGCCAGGCTTGGCTGAGAAAGGACAGGTTACGTCATTATTTTTGCCAAGTACTAGAACATTCCTTGTAAGCCAGCACACACAAAATCTCCACAGTGCTTATTTTTAAAAATAACATATGAACATGATGAATTCATAGCATATTAAAATATGTCCAAAAGCCAGGTTGTGCTGGATACTTGAAACTCCAGCTACTATGAAAGCTGGAGTAGAAGGATTGTGAGTTCAAGGTCAACTTGGACAACATAATGAGACTCTGTTAAGACAAAAGTCTATGCATGAAAGAGTAAAATATAATGCAATTAAGTATATAATGTCTACACAACTGCATATAAGAAAAGCAGATGTTCAATCTTTTCTTCCATGTTAGACCCTCTTCAGAGGCAACAAACCTTTCCTTCCAAATATTTATCTATGGAGTGACAGAGCTATCAGTGACCAGTAGTCATACACTTGGCATTTTGATTATAATTATCTAGTGTGCATGTATGTGTTTATGTGTATGTGAGATGGTGTCTTAGTTAGGGTTCCTATTGCTGTGACAAAACACTATGACCAAAAATCAACTTGGGGAGGAAAGGGTTTATTTGGCTTACACTTCCACATTGCTGTTCATCACTGAAGAAAGTTAGGACAGGAACTCAAACAGGACAGGATCCCGGAGGCTGGAGGATGCTACTTAGTGGCTTGTTTCACATAGCTTGCTCAGCCCACCTTCTTATAGAACCCAGGACCACCTGCCCAGGGATGGCACCACCCACCATAGACTGGGCTCTCCCCTATCGATCACTAAATGAGAAAATGCCTTACAGTTGGATCTCATCAAGGCATTTCCTCAACTGAGGCTCCTTCCTCTGATGACTCTAGCTTGTGTCAAGTTGACACACAAAACCAGCCAGTACAGATGCCATGTCACACATGTGGAGGCCAGAAGATAATTTGTGGAAGTGAGTTCTCTCCTTGTTTTTCTTGTTCTTTCTATTTATTTATTTGTTTAGAGACAGGGTCTCACTCTGTAGTCCTTGATAGATTAGCGCTTGCTATATAGACTAAGCTAACCTTGAACTCACAACAATCTGCCTACCTGTATTGGTAAAATTATTAAGGCCACTCCATGTAGTTAAAAGGAGATTTATTTAATGGCGTAACTTACAAATGAAGGAATAGGTAGGTTGAGGGTTCTGGGAAAGACGCAGCAGTAGTCCGGCGATGTTCTCTGGAGAACTCTCCTCTGTCCACCTCTAGCGTCCCGGACTCCCAGCAGCAAGAAAGCGCAGCACAGCCCGATCTCGGGTCTTCAGGCCCTCCCTTGGCCCCGCCTTGTGGGCATGATAGTTACCAAAACCTCAGTGGGGGTTGGAACTTCCAGACCAAAGCTGGAATGGCTACCCACTACATACCTGTGCTGAGATGAAAGCTGTGTGCTACCACACCCGCCTCTGAGTACCCTTCTTATGCTTACACAGAATGGTCTGACTCATTTTAAAAGTGCCTTCTCTGGGCACCCCTTGCACATCGTGTATACATATCTCTTCTCGGGTGTGTAAGCTTATTTGTCAAACATAGCTGTAAAAGAAGTGGAGCCGTTAGCTCAAAGGTGTGTGAACCTTTCCTGGTGATCAGTGCTGACAAACTGCTTTCTACAGAGAGCATGTCAGTTTCTACTCCCTGCCTCTTTGCTCTCTTAGCCAGGTGGTGCATGTTTGAACCTCCTGGATTTTGCCAAATATATAAGTAAACAAATGTGTTTCCCATGATTCTCTGGCTTCCAGCCACTCTCCCTTCTACCTTGCAGTGGAAGGCACGCACCTCAGGCATATGAGATTCCTCGTCTTCCTCCAATTCTTCACACCTTCCCTTCTCCCTCTCCCCACACCCTTTCCTCTTCCTTCCCTTCTTCCTCTCGATGCCGCTGTTCCTGTGTTTCATTTTACTGTTCTTGTTGTGTATCATCAATGCTGAAGAGCTTCTGAGTTACGGGGCCTCTGCCTTAATATTGTGACTGCAAGGTGTAAGAGCTCATTCTCCTACAGTGATTAGATTCAGTTACTGAGCTCTCACTCCTGACGCTGATTTTACAAATTAAATGCTACCCACCTACTCGAATTAAATATGGAAGCATGTCACTCATGGAATTTAGATGGAAATAATAATAGTAACTGCAAGTTAATGAGGGTTGACCATGTGCCAGACACACTGTAGATTTTATTAGTGATCTTCACCATAATTCTGCAAAGGCAGGAATGATTATTTCCATTTGCAGATGAAGATGTGAGGTTCAAAGGCTAAAGGATTAAATCACAGTCACTAAGTTTGGACGTGACAGAGACAGTTTTGGTCTCCATCAATGCAAGCTTCTTTCCCCCATAGCAAATAGCATCTCAGATAACAGCCCAGTGAAGGACACAGCACAAAGCCTTTAGAAAGGGCTTCTTTTTATCATACTCTTTAAACTTGCCCCAACACATCATTTTAAGAAGTACTTTTCATTATCTTTGAGTCATGAGCTTTGCCACTTTTAACAGGGTATTGAATATTTACTAAGGAGAGTAGAATAGGGAGCTAGAGAGAGGCTCAGTGGTTAGAGCGTGTATTACTCTTGTAGACAGTAGAGGAATGGAGTTCAGATCCCAACACCTGTGTCAGATGGTCCACGTTCACCTGTAACTTCAGCTTCACATGCCTACACACACACACACACACACACACACACACACACACACACACACACACAATTTAAAAATGAAATAAATCTTGAATTTGAGGCTGATTTCTGGGCTTTCTTGGCACCCATACTCATGTCCACATGCCTACACACAGATACACAAACACATACAAATAATTGAAGGAAAGGAAATCTTGAAGATAGAAAAACGAGTGCTTAAGGGAAGAGTAAGGTGAAGGAGGAGGAGGGACAAGGAAGGCTGGCGTTCCTTTAGAGAGGAGAGGAGGTGTCTCTCTGGTGAGAGGATGTCTAAGTGCAGGGAAGGAGAACTGTGGAGGCATCGGGGTGGGAGGAAGGGCCTGTTCCTGGGCCGGATGTTCTTGTCTCTGTATGCACATTTGTGTTTAATTCCAAGCCTATTTTGAGCTGTCATGTTGCTATTTACATTTGATAATTAATTCCTTAAGACCTTTTAGAAGATTTATTATTTTTAACTATGTGTATGTGCTCATGAATGCAGTTTCCCTTGGAGGCTGGAAGAGGGGATCAGATGTCCTGGGGCTGGCATTACAGGGGGCTGTGAGTGACCCAAAGTGGGTTCTGGGAATTGAACCTGGGTGAGGAGTTGAACCTTCATGGTGGAGCCATTTTTCCAGCTCCTTCTTTACATCTTATAGAGGGTATCAGCTTGGGGAAACTCCCTTACCTCATCAAAGCCAGTTGTTTCTCACAGTGTCCAGGCTTTTCGTGGACCACTGCTGGCCTCCTATTGACCGTTCACGAGGTGAGCTTTCAGCACCTTGTGTAGCAGGAGTGAAATGCAAATGAAGCAAGTGTACTGCTCTGCTGCTATTATGACAAGCTGGGAAGGCAGGGGCATTTAGCATGGGCACCTTTACCAAGCAGAAAGAGCCAAGTCTCCTGGGTATGGGAAACAGAGCCCATTTTAAATCACACGTTTATTTTTATATTGTTCAAGGCAGGCCTGGGGCCTGTTAGACCAAACACTTTACTACAGGAGACTATAGGAGACTTGAGAGAGAGAGAGAGATTCTGAGAGAGAGAGAGATTCTGAGAGAGAGAGAGAGAGAGAGAGAGAGAGAGAGAGAGAGAGAGAGAGAGAGAGAGAGGAGAGAGAGAGAGGAGAGAGAGAGGAGAGAAGCCCCATCAAAGACAGATAGCTGTAGGGACAGGCACCAGAGATGGGTACAGGATGGGTGGAGGAAAAGAGAGAGAATCACTTAGAGGACACCAAACAAACATGTCCAAACATGAAGTTTCACAATAAAATGAAGAACAGAGAGTTTGCCCTGCCAATATGAATAACAATATGAAGAAGTGCCAATAGATGAAGTGCAAATTAGCAAAAGGAACAAGATGAGACAGAGTGAACCAAGAAGTATTATGAGGGGCTGGAGAGATGGCTCAGCACTTATGACCCCCTCCTGCTTGTCTTAGCATTTCTCTTGCTGTGATAAAGTGCCATGATCAAAGCAACTTGGGGAGGAAAGGGTTTATTTCACCTTACAGCTTGTAGCCTATTGTCCAGGGAAGTCAGGGCAGGCCCTGAAGCAGAGGCCCTGGAGGAACACTGCTTACTGGCTTCTTCCACCCCATAGCTGCTGTTGTCCTTGGTGGTTATCCCTTAGTACATCTTAGTTCATCTCCAAAATGATGGGGTCTTCACTGCATCTGGCCTGGAACTCTGCCAATATCCTCCCCTGACTCATGATGACATGCCTCAATTTCTCTCCACGAACCCTTCGTTCTTGGGGCTTCTACTGCAAGTGAAGCCTTACCTTCACCAAGGGCATCTCCTGGTCTTTCTTGGTGTCAAGCCTCAGGGGCTCTCTAGGACCCCTTCATGCCTTCAAAATCAGTATCACCTGGTAAACTCTTATACATGATCAAATTCAGCTGCCAGCATAAGGTACAGCCTTGAGCCCATCAGAATCATAGTTTCTATGTGCTGTCCTGGAGAAAACACTTCCCAGATTTTGCCCCAATTCATGCTGGTCTTCTTCTTAATCAAAAATCATTCTGCTCTTGCAGAGGACCAGAACCCCTGTCAGGCAGTTCACAACCACCTGTAACTACAGATCCAGGGGATCTGATGGCCCTTCCAGTCTCCATGACACCTGCATGCATGTGCACATCACCCCCCCCCCTCGAGTTAGTTTGTTGTTGTTGTTGTTGTTTTTAACTATAAAAGATGAAGTGTGAAAAGAAACATCACTTAAAAGGCTGCTACAATTTAGCTTTGGAGCCACTAACAGAACTAGAGAGATGTGTGGTTAGGGTGGGCGAAACTGCCCGCTCCCCTAACAGCCATGCCTACAAAAACAGAAGTCGAACGATGAGTTAGACCTGAAAGGAAGCTGAGTCACGGTCATGTTTGTCCACTCATTGTGGGCTTCCTCACTCTAGCTGGATGCAGCCAGGGCCAGCCTCCTGCAAGTGGAATGGAGCTCTACCCAATTAATCACTGAGCTGCTTCCCCAAGGGAGCCATCTGTCAGCAAGACACATTTGGGATGACAGGAGGAAACCACGGGCTATTAACCAGTGGACTGATGGGAACCTTCAGCTCACACCCAAGGTTTCAGAGAGGAGCACTTCAAACAGACCGGATGTATCTCACATTCTTGAACCTCTTTCTTCCTCTGCTTTGCAAAATTATGGAAAACTAGTGTAAGTTTTTATATGCTTATGGATTCCCCAATCAAGTTTCTCCTGGGTCATTAGTCACATAAACTTAGAGTATCGTAGGGATGAGGACAACTGTAATGACCAAAGTGACTCCTAATATTAGCACAGGTCACGCCATTATGGTTTCTCTAGGCCTTTTCATTTATGTAGACATGTTTACTCATAGATAGGAGTCCAGCAGGGGCTCGTGGTGGCTGAATTAGGCAGAGGCGAGTAGAATAAGCTTAGGGATTGTTAGGTCTCTGCAAGACTATGCCCTTTATCCTCCTTAGCCTTACTATCTCCTGCCAAGGAAGACACCCAACACTTCACACTGACCCTTGCTCTGTTTTCAGGGGGACCAAGTGTCTAGAACCACTAACTTTCAACCCTCACACGTGAAACCCCTCGTGGTCCGCAGAGGCAATAGACAAGGACATGACTCACCTTGTGTATTAATGACTTTGTTCATTACTGTGACAAAACATTTGACCAAAGCAACTTAAGGAATGAATGAATGAAGGAATGAAGGAAGGAAGGAAGGAAGGAAGGGAGGGAGGGAGGGAGGGAGGGAGGGAGGAAGGAAGGAAGGAAGGAAGGAAGGAAGGAAGGAAGGAAGGAAGGAAGGGTTTGTTTGGGGTCACAATTGAGGGTGGTTTGTGGCAGGGACAGCATGACCACAGAGTCGAGGGAAGCTGGTCCCAATGCATTCACAGTCAGGAAGTAGAGAGCAGTGAATGCTGGGATTCCACTCCCTCCATTTCCTTTAGCCCAGGACTCCCAGCCTTTGGGGAAGGTGCCTCCTGCATTAAAGGTGATTCCTTTCTCCTCAGGTAAACCTTTCTGGTAACACCCCCATAGACAAATCTGAAAGTGTGTTTCCATAGTGACTCTAAATCCAGCCAAGTTTACAATGAATAAGATTAACAATCACATCCTGTTTAAGGCAGAGCTTGGCAACCAATCCTGACAGGAAGGTAGGACCTGCCTCCTCCTGAAATTCAGCTCCCAAGAAGACAGGACCTTTGTTCTTAAAGTGGCATCATGCTCTTGTGAGGGCCTGATCTATGGTCTGTACTTCCTTCTCCCGCCATCTGCTTCCTCTTGCCAGATACAAAACTTAAGAACTTCTAAATCCACATTAGTATACTCCATTAATATGTTAAAGTGTCTGAGAAATTGCACACTAAAAACTGGCTTTACCTGTTTACGGTAGGACCTGGCTATGTGGCTCAGGTTAACCTTGAAATCGTATGTTCTCCTTGCCTAAGCCTTCCATGTGCTGGGATTACAAGTGTGTGCCACTGTGCCTGACTCAAGAACTGTTTACTTTTTATGCTTTTAAAACCCTCCCTCCCCATCCCCTGTTAATGTGCACTTTCTCAAGGGCTCATGAGTTAGAAGCTTGCTCCCTACTGTGGGGATATTAAAAGGTAATGGAGTAATTAGGCCATTGAGGGGCGGGTCCTGTGTTTAGGAAGGACAAGTGTAGTTCTCGTGGATCCCTGGAGTATTTCTTACTCATTATTGAGCTGTGTAATGATGTCTGGTTGCTGTTGCACTTGTGAGCTCACAGCAGGTGTGAGGCCTGCCCAAGACCTACACTTGATTGGGCTCATCAGCACTCCTCTCCTGGCTCCACCCCTTCCCAAGGAGGTATTAGCAGCTCATGGCTGGGGTAGGAGGGGCCGTCGTTTTCTTCAGTGGTGTAGCCACTGGTAAGGCGCACATGCTCCAGTAAGTAATCCCCACCCATGTCAGGCAGGCAGCCCTAGTGAAAGACATGGCAGAAGAGACAGGACTCATTAGAAAGAAGAAGGGCTACAGCAGTGGACAGTGGGGTGGGGGTGGGGGGTGGCAGCGAATCATGGAGGTGAACATCATCAAAGTACCTTCTATATATGTATGAGATCACGTGACTCGACATGTAGTCTAGTCTATAATTATTGAACGTTTAAGGTATTCTTATAAATCTTTCGGGGTCAAGGCATACCATCGGTGTTAAAGCATGAAATTACAGCCATTCGACAGCTGTGTTCATTTGGCAAGTTCCTCAAACACTGATGCCGTTTGAATCACCAGACTTTTAAAAATGTTGATGTCAAGTCAGGAACTGTGGGAGTGTGACCCAAGGCACCTGAACTTTTAATGTTTTCTAGGTGATGTTGAAATGCAAAGTTGAAAATCAAAAGTATGCTTTGTGATTTTCTTCAAATGGGGCAAAGGCACCTTGGGGAAGAGTTTCTGGGGACTGTTTTGGGCCACTTGAAAATTGTCTACCAACTTTTGAACTAGCTCCTCGGTTCTAAAATTTGGTGCAATGCTAGAGCTATTGTCTTACAGTTTCTTAGTTCCAATCTGGAACACGTGTTTCTAATGTGTCTGTGATTAGCTCACTATAAACCTTTACTGGCATATGAGTTCTGCAGGAAGCTAAAGGTTTTGAAGTTTATTTATTGGGCAGCTAGATTCGAGATTGACAAACACATGCTGTAATGGAAGAGGCTGACTAGTGCCTTTCGGAGTCTATGGGGTGTGTGTTGCTCTAGCCTGTTTCCCATTACTATAAGAAAGGTTGGATAACTGATTTTTCTATTTAATTGTTTAGCTGTTTGATACAGCATCTCACTATGTACCCCAGGCAGGCCTGAGACTCACTATGTAGCACAGGCTGGCCTCAAACATATGATGATTTTCTTGCTTCAGCCTCCTGAGTACTGGGGTCATAGGCATGCGCTGCCATGCATAGTTTGGTCTTATGTTTTACAGAGGGTCTCGTTATATAGCCCGGATTGGCTAGAATGTATGATCCTCCTGCCTCAGCCTCTCGAGTGCTAGAATTACAGGCCTGAGCCACTACTCTCAGCTTTAAGGTTGAGTAACTTGGAAAGAAGGTTTGGGTTACTATCTGGAGGTCCCGGAGGATACCTCTGCCCTCTGTTCTACTCTGGTGAGGACTTCCAGGCCAAAGGTATCCCAAGGGCAGGGGACCCCGTGAGAGTGATCACCCAGCCACACAGGTAGCCAGAGATTTGGGGATCAGGTTTGGTCTCCTCCAGTACTCATTCTTTATTTTATTTTATTTTATTTTATTTTATTTTATTTTATTTTATTTTATTTTATTTTATTTTATTTTATTTTATTTTATTTTATTTTATTTTATTTTATTTTACAATATTATTCAGTTCTACATAACAGCCACTGATTCCCTTGTTCTCCCCCTTCCTGCCCCCCTCCCCTTCCCCCCAGCCCACCCCCCATTCCCACCTCCTCCAGGGCAAGGCCTCCCCTGAGGACTGAGATCAACCTGATAGACTCAGTCCAGGCAGGTCCAGTCCCCTCCTCCCAGATTGAGCCAAGCGTCCCTGCATAAGTCCCAGGTTTCAAACAGCCAACTCATGCAACGAGCCCAGGACCCGGTACCACTGCCTAGTTGCCTCCCAAACAGACCAAGCCAATCGTCTCACCTTTTCAGAGGGCCTGATCCAGTTGGGGGCCCCTCAGCCTTTGGTGCATAGTTCATGTGTTTCCATTCGTTTGGCTATTTGTCCCTGTGCTTTATCCAACCTTGGTTTCAACAATTCTCGCTCATATAAACCCTCCTCTTTCTTGCTAATTAGACTCCCGGCGCTCCACCCAGGGCCTAGCCGTGGATGTCTGCATCCAGATTCCTCAGTCCTTGGATGGGGTTTCTGGCACAACTATTAGGGTGTTTGGCCACCCCTTCACCAGAGTAGGTCAGTCCCGGCTGTCTCTCGGCTATTGCCAGCAAAGGATACGGTCAACAAGGCAAAGCGACAGCCTACAGAATGGGAAAAGATCTTCACCAACCCCACATCTGACAGAGGACTGATATCCAGAATATATAAGGAACTCATGAAATTAGACATCAAAATGACCAACAGTCCAATTAAGAAATGGGCTATAGAACTAAACAGAGAATTCTCAACAGAGGAAACTCAAATGGCTGAAAGACATTTAAGGAATTGCTCAACATCCCTAATCATCAGGGAAATGCAAATCAAAACAACTCTGAGATATCACCTTACACCTGTCAGAATGGCTAAGATCAAAAACACTGAAGACACTTTATGCTGGAGAGGATGTGGAACTAGGGGAACTCTCCTCCACTGCTGGTGGGAATGCAAGCTTGTACAACCACTTTGGAAATCAATATGGCGCTTTCTTAGAAAATTGGGAATCAATCTCCCCCAAGATCCAGCTATACCAGTACTCATTCTTAATAAAGCTAACAACAAAGGTCCCATGAGAGCTACATCCCTCCCAAGCGCATCACCCACAATGACTTAACTACCCCCCACTAAGCTCTACAGTTTAAAGATTTCTTTGCTTTTTTCCCCCCTAGCTGTCCTGGAATTCTCTCTGTAGACCAGGCTGACCTCAAACTCACAGAGATCTGCCTGCCTTCTGCCTCCTGAGTGCTGGGATTAAAGGCATGCACCACCTCATTTTTAAGATAGCCATACTTTTTAAGATAGCTTCCAACACACAAACCCTTGAGGGACACTCAAATTCTATCCAAACTATAGCATAGATACAAAGCACAATGCCATGCAAACAAACCACTTTTCTATATACCTTGGAACACACACACACACACACACACACACACACACACACACACACACACACACACGAGTGCATTCTGGAAAATCATGAAGAAAGTAAAGATACTGAAGACAGGTCAGATGAGTCAGGGAATATAAATATGTATTGCTTATAAATCTTGAGGAAAAGTAGACCTTAGTGAGGTATAGTGAGTCTTGAGTAATAACGACGACTAATAATAATAGCTAGCATTACCATACTTTCCACATGCCAGGCTGGCTTCTAGGAGCCTCACCTGTCACTTCATTTAATCCATGCATATTAGGAAGGGTTATTATTGTCACTTCCCGTTTCCTCATGAGGTAATATCTACAAAATACATGCTGAGCAGTCAATGGGAAGGTGGCTCTTCATTTTTGTGTTATAGAATCATAATCGTAGAGTTAGAAGAGCCTAGAAGTTATTAGTGATGGTTTGGGAGACAGGTCAATGGCAAAGCACTTACCTAACATGAACATGGTCCTGGGTTTAATCCCCAGCACTCAAAAAAAAAAAAGAAAAGAAAAAAAAAGAAAAGAAAGAAAGAAAGAAAGGAAGAAAAGAAAAAAACCTGTATACTCAAGAGCAGAGAAAAGAAAGTTGTGAATTCAAGATTTCAAGATCAGCCTAGACTACACAGAAAAATCCTGTCTCAAAAATAAGGGATGGGATGTGACTTGGTGATAGAAGGCTTGCTTAGCATGATTGAAACCCTGGATTTGGGTGCAGCACCTCAAAAGACAATTCCTGAAATAGAAGATTCCTGTATCTAGGGTGTACCCAAGGTTTAACTGGATCCAGTCAAGAACACTGGGAACATTTTATCTTCTCTAAAGACAGCTCTGCTCTTTGCATCTGGCCACCACGGTCCCGTAAGTCCTCTGGTTTGTGTTCATAGAATAACATTGCCTCCATCAGCAGCTCTGGGTCAGCCCAGAATGGAGGCTCTGATCTGCATGGGATGTGGGGAAGGAACATGCTCTCCTTCCCCAAATGTCCTGTCTTAGTTGAGATTTTATTACTGTCATAAAAACACTGACCAAAAGCAACCTGTAGAGGAAAGGGTTGATTTGACTCACACTTCTGTGCCACAGTTCATCAACAAGGAAATTCAGGGCAGGAACTCAAGGCAGGAACCTGGAGGCAGGAACTGCAGCAGTGACTATGGAGGAATGCCACTTACTGGTTCGCTCCCCATGACTTGCTCAGCCTTTTTATCCAATCCGGGACCACCTGCCCAGGGATGACACCATCCACATCACTCATTAGTGAAGAAAATGCCCTACAAAGTTGCCTATTAGGCCAATCTAATTGAGGCATTTTCTCTTCTTAGACAACCCTGGCTATGTCAAGTTGACAAAAAACAAAATCTAACCAGGACATGTCTATAAGTTAATACAACTTAGAATGACTAACCATGTCAGTTACCAAGATATCTAGGAGTCTGTCACTTGTTACTTCACTTATGGGACAACGAGTCATGGAGTAGACATATAACATTACTATGTGGTGAATGCTGTAATATGTACCCAGATTCTTCCTTAGGGGTAGGACTAGTAATAACCAGCTGTTGGAAATGCCCTGGATAAGGAGCCTGAGACTATAGTTTCCCCCGAGGCTGTGCCTCAAAAGCCACACAACCATTGTGTCCAAGGTTTCCCCTTCAACTGTTTCTATGGCTACTCTCACTTTGTGATGCATTAAGCAGGGTGGCAGAGTCATAAGTCCTTCCCTCCAACGTATGACAGTTCTGAAAACCTGTCCCAAGCTCAGAACTCCCTGCAGGATTAGCCTTGGCTCTTAGACTCTCCCACATCCCTGTTCCCAGTGTATAAAGTCATTCAACAAATATTTATTGGACATTTTTAATGTGCCAGCATCTTCAGGCAAGAGCACATTGGTTATATATAGTCAATATATTCTACATCACATCTATATATCATGTTTATGATATAAAATATGTTCTCAAGGATGGAAAGCATCTAGCAAAATATCAATATTAATTCCTTCCTTAGATGTCTGCCAAGGGAAAAAATGTAAAGACTCTCATTAAATTCTTATTTGATAGGAAGAGATAATAGGAATGGAACTATATTAAATTAAATTAGTTCTCTTAGAACTAATGGAAAAGGGAGTTGATAGATACCATGCCTGGAATCTAATTTAGTTGATGTCCCAGGTAACATTTGGGGTCTTCTATCTGTGTGGCGTAAGTCCTCTTGCTACATTCCATAAGAATGATTACATGGATATTTCTAGCACAATGTCAGGGTCATCTGAATGTTTATGTGAGGAGGGTGCTGTGTACTATATGAATCTGTAGCAGAATTAATGATACATGCCTGCATAAGATATGTATACCAAAATGTTTTTAAATTAGATTACATATATTAATAATGAAAGTTAAATCTAGACACAGTGGCTTATGTTTGTAATCCCAGCATTCAGGAGGCTGAGGCAGGATTGTTAATTGAGGCCAGCTTGGGCTACATAGTGAACTCCTCTTCTTCCAAGGCTATTATGATGCCTTTTACATTTGCTTCTAATGTTTGTGATGTACAGCTAAAATTGAGGCCAGCCTGGGTTACAATACAGCCTCTGTCTCAAAATAAAAATAAGGGACTCACAGGCAGAGAGCTTTTCAGGTAAAGATGCTCTGTTGAGCCTAATGACCTCAGTTCAACCCCAGGGCCACATGGTGGAAGAAAAGAACCAACTCCTTCAGGCTGTCTTCTGACCTCTGGTTGTGTGTGGCATACCCCCCAACACACTTACATATGCACATACACACACATGAGTGCACACACACACACACACACCCCCAAATAAATGAAATGTAATAAAAATTTAAAACAAGAACAAAACCAAAAAAAGCAAAATGAATGAATAATAAAATATGGTATCTTTGAGCAAATTCTTTGCTGAAGGATAATGTCTTGCAAACAGCCATGACCTTTTCCTGTCTGGTTTCAGATACTAATACTTTAGGTTTTGTGGGCACATCTGCATTGTCCTATGAGTCAGTGCATGCCACTAGAGTCTCACAAAGCTTCATAGACACACCACACACACACACACACACACACACACACCACACCACACTCACCACACACCACACCACACACACCCACACACCACACACCCACACACCCCACACACCACACCACACACCACACCACATACACACACACACCACACACCACACACCACACACACACACACACACCACACACCACACACACACACACACACACACACACACACACACACACCACACACACAAATAAAAACCCAGCCCATCCTGGATTTGACCCTTGACTATACTACGTGGATCTCTGCCTTAACTAACAGTTGCAAATACAGTTGCCTGTAGTGAAGCAGATTGATGGAGTCTGATGAGTTGGGGGAGCCCCAACACACTTGCTGCTTGCTTGGCTCCATGCAGCTCCAGTTAGCAGTGGCCCTGCAGGAAGATGGTGAGCCTTCTATAGCCTGATCTTTCTATTTTTCAAAAATAGCTGGAGACCTGGCTCTTCACCTCCCGGTTTTTAAACTTGCACAGTTAATTCAGACAGCAGCACCACACCTTGGGACCCCAGCAGAGCGGTTTAGCAGATTGCATTCGGCCCTGCTGTGTAGCTTGCATTGCCTGACAAGTTTTAAAAATCAGTTCATCTGTTCAAGAGGCAGACTGGAGATTTCTGTCTCCAAGTGAATATAAGCAAATAGCAAGCATTGCTTAAGTAGGAGGCGTAGCTCTTAAGTGGGTGTTTCATATATGTATATTCATGAACTATCCTCACTGTAACCTTGTAAGGAAGTGTACTCATTATTCTATCTCATTGTAACAAATTCCCTGAGGACAACTTAAGAAATAGTTACTTTGTCTCATAGTCCATCATGGCGGCAGGGGTAGGAGTGGCTAGTCACGTTGTGTCCACAGTCAGGAAGCAGAGAGATGAATGTTGGGGCTGAGTTAGCCTTTCCCCCATTTAGCCAGTCTAGGACCCCAGCACACAGAATGATACCATCCATGTTAAGGATAGATCTTTCTTCCTCCGTTCAAGCTCTCTCGACACACCCACTCACCTACCCACTCCCACACCTACCCACCTACCCCACCATATCACACACAGCAAGTGTGTCTCCTGGATGTTTCCAAATTCAGTCAAATTGACAACGAAGACATTAACCGTGACAGAAGATTGCTGCTGCTTTAGCAAACTCACCACAGCTAATGTGTGGCAGAGCTGGGACTTGAACCCAGATTCGAGATAGGGTCTGAGCACATAGTGTTCCTACACTGTAAAAGGCTTCCTCTCTCCAGCTGCCTTCCTCTTTAACCCTGCACTAAGTGCTAGTAATGAGTATAGAGGCCAGTCTTGTTCTGTTCCCCCTTCCAGCTGGATTTGGGCTGCAGGGTCCAGGTCTCTTCCCGCCTACTTGTGTATGGGCTCAACTGTGGACTTCTTGGCTCTGGGGGAAAAGTCCTATCTGAGATGCTTTCTTTATTACTTACTGTGAGGCTAACTCCCTAGCAACTGTTGGGTCATAGGTCTGCATCATGACTCCTATATGTATATTTTATCATAATTAATTTTTTGGTAAAGCCCACTGCTTTGGAACTAGTTCTACATACAATAATATATGGTTTAATTATCCATCTTGTTTTTTCTCATTTGTCCTAACAGGCCCCAAGCACATGACTTCAGATAGATGTATAAAAGTATTTTCTTT
This sequence comes from Peromyscus maniculatus bairdii, assembly GCF_049852395.1. Lineage (NCBI taxonomy): Eukaryota > Metazoa > Chordata > Mammalia > Rodentia > Cricetidae > Peromyscus > Peromyscus maniculatus. The sequence continues at coordinate 126,321,400 of NC_134856.1, forward strand.
TTCTTTTAAAGTCACAGTGCCAAATATAGGAAAAGGAAATCAAGCAGAAATTGGAATGGATTTGAAAGGGCAGTGAAAAATCCAAGTCTGTGTTTGGTAAGGCACTGTTTGGAGAGAGAAGTGGAATTTTTTATTTTCTTTAGCCAAGGTAAGGGACAGACGAGGCGGGGTTTGCTTTTCTGAAGTGCAGCTCTGAGTTTTACTGTTGGTTTTGAAGATAACTCTGAAAAGCAATTTCAGCTACAAAGGAAATGTAGGAGGCAAAACAAATTATGGCTTCTCTTTTTCAAAAGATGCAGATACCTCAGGGAGCCCATGGAGTTGCTGGTTAAGCTCAATTCAAGATGCAATACTTTATTCCACAGTCCTTCCCTTCTGATGCCCAGGGAAGCTGGATCGTGTGTGTGTGTGTGTGTGTGTGTGTGTGTGTGTGTGTGTGTGTGTGTGTGTGTGTGTGTGTGTAACACCATCTGAAGGTTTAGAACTCTGGGGTCACGTGAGGGGTGTATAAGGTTCTCATGGACGTGGACTTGGGATAGAAAGATTTGCTTAGAATTGTTAAGGTTTCAAAATTGTGCCAGGACATGCCCTTAGTTTCAGACAAAGTGGGGCATTTGGTGGCCCTAAGTTCTTTGGACCACTTCATGAATCCTTTCTTCTTCCTGTTCCCGTGTGCTCCCCGGGGCTCAGCCTTTCTTCATTCCTAGGAAGGCAGGCGTGGCTTCGAGGCTTTGGGTGGTCTCCTTCAGTGTCTCCTGCATTTCCTTGGTAAGCCTCTCCTAAATGCTCCACACAGCCCAAATTCCCAGCATCCCACCTCTGCTTCTCGCCACAGGTTTGGAGTAAATCCTGGGAGGCTGTAGTTCCCCAAATCCAGGGCCAATGTGGGGGGCGGGCAGTTAGGCTGGAGAAGATGGACGGCATGGCAGAGGTTGGCGCTGAGGACAAAGCGAGATTGGAGTAAGACCAAGATAAAAGACTGGGAAATGGAAGGGTCATTTCAAAGTCACTTACCCTGGGTTCGGATAGACAGGATAGTAGAAAAGTGTCTGGCTGAGGTAGCTAAGGTGACACACTGTGGCAGGATTAAGCAGAAGAAAAGTCCTTATGATGCCAGTTGACACTGACCTGTCTGTCGTAGGACTGGGCTGTTATCTCCCTAATCCTCTTTCTCGGAAGGTCGGTTGGAAGCTGCATTCCTGCTTGACGGTTGTCTTAGCTGGGTTTCTATGGCTGTGATGAAGCACCGTGGCCACAAAGCAAGTTAGGAAGGAAAGGGGTTATTTGGCTTAAACATCACAGTTCATCACTGAAGGAAGTCAGGACAGGAACTCAAGCTGGGCAGGATCCTGGAGGCAGGAGCTGATGGAGAGGCCATGGAGGAGTGCCGCTTATTGGCTTGCTCCCCATGGCTTGCTCAGCCTCCTTTCTTAGAGAATCCAGGACCAGCAGCCTAGGGATGACACCACCCACCATGGGCTGGGCTCTCCCTCAATCACTGATTTTAAAAAGATGCCTCACAGCTAGGTCTGATGGAGACATTTTCTCAGTTGAGGATCCCTCCCTTCAGATAACTCCAGCTTGTGTCAAGTTGACATAAGACCAGCCAGTACAATGACTTTAGTGTGAGTGACTGACTCCATTTTGAGTTTTGTCTGGTCCAGTGGAGCAAGCCCTGAGGAGGAGCTTCCTCCCAAGCTAAGGCCTCTTGTTTCATTAGTAAGCTCAGTGATAAGAATGGTCAGCAGCAATCCACACCTGGACCCACTGTTAGCCTCTGGGTCTCCAGAACTTTCCCTACCCACACACCCTAGTCTTCCCCAGGGTGACTATTTAGTTAGGAGTCTCTGCTGCTTCCTGCCCTCCTATCTTTGAAATTAGCCTGTCCAGGAGATGCCATCATTTGTCACTGTACTCTAACAGAGCCTGCCTGTCCACAGGGTATACTGTCTATACATAAGTGTGTAGGTAGAGTTTTCCTGCCTTGCCCACAGTCAGGACAAATCTTTGTCACCCGCCAGTCCCACAGCCACTCAGACCCAACCAAGTAAACACAGAGACTTATTTTGCTTACAAACTGTAAGGCCATGGCAGGCTTCTTGCTAACTGTTATTATATCTTAAATTAATCCATTTCTACAAATCTATACCCTGCCACACGGCTCATGGCTTACCAGCATCTTTTCATGCTGCTTGTCAGGGTAGCAGCTGGCAGTGACTCCTTCTGCCTTCCTGTTCTTTTATTTCTCCTCTCTGTTAGTCCCGCCTATACTTCCTGCCTAGCCACGGGCCAATCAGTGTTTTATTTATTGACCAATCAGAGCAAATTGACATATAGACCATCCCATAGCACAGCCAAGTGCAGACCATCTCAGACACCTGCACTCAGGCTTGTGGTCCTAATCATCCTCTATGCGGACCTGCTGGGTAAAGCCACAAGGAACCCGAGAACGGGCTCCCACAGGACATATAGAACATCCCACAGTGTAAGTAGGACATTGTCCCACTGCCCCTGCAACTGGAATTGCCTCTGGTGAGTATCCCCAGGCCATGAACTTCTATTTTCTTTCTCAAATATTTCAAGAGATCCCACAGCATGAGAAGAATACAAAAGTAGAGGACAGCTGAGTGTGAGTCTTAGAGATGACTACAGAGGCTGAATTCAGCAGTGTGTCTTTGGCCTTAGTTTCTTAGTCTGAAAAAAGGGGGGAATCATACTAGTACTTATTTCAATATGTGATTAGAAGGACTTCAGAATGGCTGACACCTACTAAACCCTCAGTAAATGCTAATATCTTCTAATGCATTACTATGCTATTATTATTTATTATCTTTAGCATAAACTATGAGAAGGACAATAAAGGAGGAAATCTGTCTACTTACCTATTGTCTATTTACATAACTATCTGTCTGTCTATCTATTTAATTTATCTATTTATTCATTTATTTTGAGAGAGGATTTCACACAGGCTGGAATCCAGCCTGACCCTAAACTTGTGGCAATCCTCCTGCCTACAGCCTTCCAAATGCTGGGACTCATTGATTTGTATAGGATTTCCTCTACATCATGAATTTTTATTTTGTCCTTATGAGATTGGGTCTTCATTTTGTACATAATTTCTAATGAAATGGTCTTGCTATGTAGACCAAGCTTCCCAGAACTCATAATTCTGCCTTTATCCTTTAAATGCTGGTATTACAGATGTGACCCTTCATGTCTGACTTGCACTTTCAATTTTTAAAGAAACTGTCTCCCTCTTCTTCATGCCTATATCCTTCCTCACCAAGCCATAAGATTATAACAGCCATTGTTTCCAAATGAACATTGGTGTACATGACCTGTCCTTGCAGTGGGAAAGCCAAGGATAACAGTGACATTCTGACTGTGCCTTTGACTTTGCTTAGAAGAGGGAAATTTGAGGCTAAGAATATCAGGTAAAAATGTACTTGAGACAGGGAAGTTATCTTAGTTAGGGTTTCTATTGCTGTGAAGAGACACCATGACCACAGCAACTCTTATAAAGGAAAACAATTGAGGTAACTTATAGTTTCAGAGGTTTAGTCCATTCTCATTATGGTGGAATATGGCAGCATGCAGGCAGACATGTTGCTGGAGAAGGAGCTGAGAGTTCTATATCTTGATCCACAGGCACCAGAAAGTGAACTTGAGCATATATGAGACCTCAAAACCCACCCCCACAGTGACACACTTCCTCCAACAAGGCCATACCTACTCCAACAAAGCCACACCTCTTAACAGTGCCACTCCCTGTGGGGACCATTGTCTTTCAAACCACCACCGAAGTGTTTGGGGAGGAAGGGGTTGTCTAGAAATCTAGTCTCCTTTTGTGTGCCGAAGTCCTTTGAAAATTACAGGAGCCCTTGTTTTTCACTAACCTCCTCTATCGGCCCCAACAGGCAGGCTAAACACCAAAATGGCATCAGCCATGTTCAAGTTCTTTCTCATGAAGAGGGACACACACTTTAACCTGACTTCCTGAGAAATTAGGACTAGAGGGAAAACAGACAGATTTCCCAGCAGGCCGGTTCCATTCCCTGCTCTAACCATTACATAAAAGATAACCTGACACTGACCTTTTCCCAGTGTCTGTCTCCCTGTCCTGGCCACACTCTGAGGTCTCCCAGAGCTCTCTCTGTATCTGGAACCAGATGTGGTGCAGCATGCTTGTGACCCCAGCACTCAGGAAGCAAAGGCAAGAGGACTGGGGATTGAAGGTCACCTTGTCAAAAAGGAAAGAAAGAAATGACCAATCTGATTTTTGTGGTTTTTTTTTTTTTTTTTTTTTCTGCTTTCTTCACCCCCTACCCCCCATATTTTTCTATAAAATCAGCCAGCCTGCTCAGCTTACTGCAACACTTACTTCATGAAATGAAGGCTGGCCTGACTCTAGACTAGAAAACAAAGCCAGCTAAGATCTTGCAACTAAATTGTCATAATTTTGTCCTTTGACAAATCCCAATAGCCAACTTGCATCTGGATTTTAGAGATATGACCCATTGCCATGACAACCCCTGGCTGTCTCATGATTTGTCCCAAGTCAGCACTGGAGGACTCTTCAAAGAGAAACACATTTACATGAAGCAATTTATCTTTCATCTCATATCAAAGAAGCCAAGCAGATTATCTTGGCCCAGCAAGTCTATAATTGGAGAAACAATTTTTCTTTTTAGCCTCTGCTCACTGGAAAAACAGAATTTATCTTGTTTACAGTACTCGCATGAAAGGCAAGGCCCTCTGCACACGAAAGGGAAGCCTGCTACCTCAGTAGAAACCCTCAGAAGTGTTCAGACTCAGGCTGACAGACAGGCTGGTTGCCTTTTCAAGGGCTTCATTGAATGCAAAGGCAAGGGGAAAAGAACCGATCTCACTCACTGCTAATATAAGACACTCCCGGTGCGCTCTCTCTGTTAAAGCATGGTGTTAAGAGTTTGAGCCACAAATGCCACCCCTCCCCACAATGCTCATGTGTTTGAACACTTGGTCCCCAGTTAATTGTGCTATTTGAGAGGATTATGGAACTTTTAAGAGGTAGGGCCTTGGGGCTGGGGAGATGATTCAGTGGATAAGGCACTGGCCACTCAAGTAAGGACCAACATTTGGATCCCCAGCACCCACATAAACACCAAGCAGGCATGGCGACCTGCCTGTAATTCCAGTGTTTTGTGCATCTGCACACCATGTGAGCCCACATACATGTAAACACTCATACACAGGCGCACATGTTCACGTGTGCATGTACACACACACAGACATATGCATGAACACACACTCCATTCATATACATGTGCATGACATCACATACAGACATATGCAAAGAAAGAGTAGTGACGCCTCGGTGGCAAAAATAGGTCACTGGGTGTGAGCTTTGAGACTACAGCTCGGGGTCTAAAGAAACGGCTCATCCAGTAAAGGTGCTTGTCAGCAAGCCTCATGGTAGAAGAAGAAAGAACCGGATTCCTAAAGTCGTCCTGACCTCCGCACATGCGCAGACACACAACACACTCTGACAATGATTAAAAGTGTGGAGAGCTACAGCACTGCTCTAGTTCTGCCTTGAAGTCCATCCTCCCTGAGTGCCTGAAGTGTGAGCAGGCCTCCTCACACTCCTGCCTCTGTGGAGCCACCTGCTGTCATGCCTTCCTTCCCTGGATCGCACCCTGTCCAATCACAGGCAGGATAGCCTTCTCTCCTTTTCAGTCGCTTTATCACAGCGAGGACAAAGGTGACGCATGTGCCTGATGTTAGCCCTGTGTTCTTGGTCTTCAGCAGAAGCGTCTCCAGTTTCTGGTGTTTTCATGGCCAAGCTAGGATTGCACAAGCTTTGCAAGTGAAGAAGGGTTGAGATGGACGATTTGTGGTCCACTGTTAACGTGATAGCCAACAGGCAAGGCACCCTAGAGGACCTCCTCTCCTGCCAGGATCGGTTTTTAGTGGGGAAACTGAGGTTTTTTTTCCGTTCTCCTCTTTCTTCTATGCTATAATGTGCGACAGTGAATAAGATTGCTCTGCAGGGATTTGGGGTACTGTTCTGCAAAGATGTAAGCCTGGACCAACTGGAGGGGCTTTCATCCAGCACCGGGGATCCACATTGAGACTAGCACTGCCTGGCTTTCCTACAAGAATCTTTTTAAAAATTTAACTAGATTCATGCATTTTATTTTACATGTGAGTGTTGTGTCTGTGTGCGTGTATTTGCACCACATGCACGTTTGGTGTCCAAAGAGGCAACTGGATCTCCTGGAACTAGAATGATGGATGGTTGTGAACCACCACGCGGGTGCAGGGAATTGAACCCTAGTCCTCTGCAAGAGCAACAGGTGCTCTTAATCATGGTGCCATCTCTCCAGCCCCTCCTGTGTGGATCTTAAAGGTCGTGCACCTCTACCCTCATGCTAGTCACAGAATTGAAGGTTTTTCTGTCTTTTCCCTCTCCTTTAGCCATTAATTTCTCCTGCTTTGCCCATTTTGACTCAAAAGGAAAATTTTAATAGGACAAAACTCAAATATTGAAGTATATGTAGTCAGAGAGGTCTGAAAGTGTCCCCAGTTAGAGGACAGAAAGGAACTATAACAGGCAGGCCATGGGGAAATGCCTCTTACTTATCCACAGTCACATCACAGAGAGAAACAATCCATTAGAAAGATTAAACCGGTGCTGGAATGGATTGGGGACAGAGACCACTGGGATAAATACGAGCAACCACACTTCTGTGGTTCTGAGCTGGGAGGCACATCTGTTTATCAGGTTTCCGTTCTCTTGGGGACAGACGACGGGAAGATACCTGGTTAGTTCAACTGTATTGAAAGTCTTCTCTTGGAACCATGGTGCTGGGCCACTCTTTTGCTTAAGATGCAGGAGTTAGTTGGGAAGCAGAGAAATCACATTGCACCTGGTTACATCAGGCACCAGAGCGGGCTTTCCCTAGCAGAGCTCTGTAATGACTGGAAGCAGTGGGGTCTGTCTACTAGCATCTGTGTAATACGGTGTGCACATACAACCTCATCGACCCCTCTCGGCCAGCTGATGTCTTCATCTCATCCTGGTGGGAAGTGGGTAAGCATCAGTTCATCACAACTAACATTTGGCCTAATTAGTTGGAGTCAGTAGGCTACTCTGGTTTAATAATTCAGTGAACTTGTAATTACCAAAATAGCAGAACTCATCCGTTCATTCTAGAAACATCTGCTGAAATTCTACTGAGTGCTGGATGCTATAACTTGCCTCTGAGAGTTCACATTCTGCTGAGGAAGACAAACCCAGACAATAGAAAAATTAGTATGGCAGGAAGATCCATAGGCATCCCTAGAGAATCCTCCAACTCGCTCAGGTACCTGTTAGAGGAAGGATAAATGGGTTAGCAGACAAAGTATTAGGGATGGTACACATATGGTGTGTGAGTGTGTGTGTTTGTGTTTATGTCTCTACGGTATATATGTTTTGTGTGTATTATGTAGGTGTGGGCATCTATGTATTTTTCCGAGGCATATCTGTGGTTTATGTGTGTATTATACAAGGTCTATATATGTATGTGTTTGAATCATATATGTGGGGTGTATGTAAGGTATGTATTTATGTTTTTCTGAAGTGTATGTATATGTGAGGTATGTGTGTTTTTCTGAGGTGGTATACAGGTATGCATGTGGTATGTATATGTGTAAATGTGTGTGTTTCTCGGAGGTATATGTGTGGGTATGTATGTAGTCTGTGTGGCAGTGAATGACATCTACAAATTGATGCATACAGCCATTGTAGGAGGTGGGAACATGAGGGTGGGAGAAATAAGCAGATCTATATTGAGATGCTACCTTTCTCGGGGACCAACCTCCCTCAGATGAAGAGGGCGGTGTTTTTTCATCTCCCATCATGAGAACCCTCCTGGAGTAAGGCAGGAAGCAGGGTAAGCTCTGGGGGCGGAACAAGGGCTACAAAGCTGGGCTCAGCAAAAAGGTTGAAGAGGATGTTGGGTTAGTCAGCCTCTGGCAGCCCAGGTAGAGAAACATGCCAAGGCTGCCCTAGCAGCAAATGTAACTCCAGGGGAAACTCCAGGAAGCCCCCAGGGAGCAGTTGGTCTTTGAGGCAGTTTGGTGAGTGTCTTAAGTGCAAATCCTGGCCCCTCTACCTGTTGACTGGGTGATCTGGAGCACTTCATGAGGGTCTGAGCCTCATTTTCTTTACTGTGAAGAGAAAGCAAAGGCAGCCAGTTATTATTAGAGTGTTCTCCAGTGTGTGTGTGTGTGTGTGTGTGTGTGTGTGTGTGTGTGTGTGTGTGTGTGTTGGAAACTAAAGCCACAATGCATGGTGTTGAGTGGTAAAGCTCTTAAGAGGTGATTAGGTCACCTCCCATGGATTGGTTGTTGATCTTCATTACCAGCCTAGTTGGTCTAGAATGCCCAAGGAGGCATAGCTCTGGGCATGTCTAAGAGGGGATTTCCAGAGAGGATTAGCCAAAGGAACAGGACCCACCTTGATGTGGGTGGCATCATTCCATGGGCAGACAGTGTGTGTACTGGTGCTATATGGGTGCTCTACTCAGCTTTCAGGCAGGTAATTCAAGGCCCCAGTAGGCCAAAACCTTCATTAGATAGTAAGCAGAGTGACAGGGAGGAAATTGTCCCTTTGCAAAGGACACCTTAATGTCTTGACTTGAATTCTTTCTGTGTCTAATGTGTAATTTGAGAGCGAATATCAAACGAACAAACACTACAGGAGGTCTCTAGTGATCTCAAAGGTTACAACAGTCCCAAGGCTGGCTTGGCAAGTCTGCGAGCTGGCTCAGCAGTTGAGAGTACTTGTTGCTCTTGCAGAGGACCTGGGTTCAGTTTTCTCAATCCACATGGCAGCCATCAACTCCAGTTCCAGGGGATCTGATGCCCTCTTCTGGCCTCCATAGGTACCACATACATGTGATACACATACATACATACATACATACATACATACATACATATATACATACATACAGGCATTTTTTGGTTGTGAGCCTAGCCTTTAACAGCTGAGACATTTATCCAGCCCCAATACAGGCATTTTAAATCAGTATGGACTTAAACATATTTAACTTAAATACCATTAAAATCCAGTGGCACATTTCAAGTTTTAATACATTTTAAAACATAGTCAAAATCCACTGTTCCTCACACCCAAGACATTAAATAGTCTGGGACTATTATTCTGGAGTTTCAGAGTAATGAGATTTGAAGTATTTCATGCAAAGCCTGAATAAGACTAATACTCTTCTATCTAAGAGATGCTTAGCACAGATTTCCCTAAGAAAAATGGGATTTTTTTTTCTAATAACCTATTTGATTAGTTACTTTAAAGAAATCTAGGGAAATGTGCTTCCTGGAATAAGACATTGAAATGGTAAAATGCTGTGGGAATTTTGATATTCTTTGAAAAAAAGGCAATTTGTTCCCAGAAAAGGGATCAATGGAAGTGCCTTCTGTAAGTGGGCTGCTCCCTCTAATTGTGAAGGCTGCGCCGTTTGAAGCAGAGTTGCATGGCTTTACCACGGGGTGAGAGTGGCAGTTCATTTAGTGGAGAATCAGACTGGGTTTGGAAAACAGTCTAGCATTTCAGCCAGGTTATAAATTTCACCAAGAATGTCACGGGATTGTGTGTGTTACCCGCTGCAGCAAATTATCCCGTATTTAACACTTACAGCGATAAACATGTTATTGTGCTATTTCTGAGGGTCAGGAATCTGGGTGGTACATCTATCAGCATCTCTCATGATGCTGAGATTGAGATACTGCTGTAGGGCAGAGTCGACATTATCTGGAGGTTTTCTGGGGTCTGGAAGGTCTGTTTCCATAGCCACCACTTATGCAGGTGGTTTTTAGTTGCTTTGGTTAGGTTATAGTTTACCTCCCAAATATACATGGTTTGGAAGCTTGGTCCCTAGAATAAAGTGTTGTTAGATGGTAGATTTTTAAGAGCAGAGCCCAGTGGAAGTCAAGTAGACCACAGGGCATATTTTCTCAGGGATGGATTCATGCTCCCTCTCAGGAGCCAATCATGCTTTCTCGGTCTTGTCTCACACACATGCGTAACTTCATGTGCCTACTTATCAACTATGTTGTGAAAATAGCCAAGGCACCCTTACCAGACACCAGTACTGTGTTGTTCAGATTTTCCACTCACTGGAATAGTGAGCCAATGCTTGGCTGTTTGCCATCTGTGATGGTTTTGAATGTCAACTTGCCATGACTTAGAAGCACCTGGGATAGTCTTTTTCAACATGGTCCACGTGCATATCTAGAGTCTTTTTTTTTTTTTTTTTCTCGAGACAGGGTTTATCTGTGTAGCTTTGTGCCTTTCCTGGAACTCGCTTTGGAGACCAGGATGGCCTCGAACTCACAAAGATCCGCCTGCCTCTGCCTCCCGAGTGCTGGGATAAAAGGCGTGCGCCAGCACCGCCTGGCGATAGAGTCTTGATTATTAACTGATGTGGGAAGACCCAACGCATTGTGGGTGGCACCATTCTCTAGGCAGGAGGCCTGACGTGCCTAAGAATAGAGACCTCGAGCTAAGCAGGCAAAACACAGGCAGCAGCGGTGCATTCATTTTCTCTGCTCTTGACTGTGGTTGTGGCCAGCTGCTTCCCAGATTTCCTGAAAACAATGGACTATAACCTGGAAACGTAAGCTGAATAATGTTGCTTTTCAGTCAGGACATTTTACTACAGTAACGGAAATGAAACTGGAACAGCACCCTAATGGATATGACATGGTATTTCATTGTGCATTTTCTTGAATTTCCTGAATGCTTAGGAATAGGAAACATTTTTTTTTAATGTACTTTCTGGCCATTTGTGAATCTTCTTTGGAGAAATGTCTAAATCCTTCACCTACTTTCTGCCCTTTAATCATGTCGAGTTGAAGGAATTCTGTGTGAATTGGAGGCATTAACCTCTTACAGGGTTTCTGAAAGTTTTCTCTCATTTCACAGGTTTTCCTCTCTTGATTGTGCTCTATGAAGCATAAAAATCAATGCTTTTGATGTGCACATAACCTTTTTAAAGGAAATATATATATATATATATATATGCATGTTCCCACCCACACACATGTATCTAATATAGTTTATTATATACCAATTTTACTGAAGGTCATGGGTACAAAAACTGGAAAAGATAAGACCCATGCATAAATAAAATCAAGCAAGTAGTTTTTCATAAGCAAAGATAGTCCTCCCCTCTTCTCCCCCTCCTCCTCTTCTTCTCCCAGGACCTCGTACTCACTGAGCAAGCTTTACAACTGAACTGTGCCCCTCCCCCCCCAACCCCTCGGATGTTGTTTTTTTTTTTGTTTTGTTTTTTTGTTTGTTTCAAGGAGGAGCCGTAGAAGTTATTTCTTGTTTTAAAATGAAAAAATAAGCATCAGGTTTCACACATCTTGTGCTACTGGGCAAATGTGTTCTCTCCCCAGTTTCCAGCTGACCAAAGACGGGTAGACAGAGAATAACTAAGGTGGATGAGGCAGCAGCAGAGGGCTGCTTGTGTTGGCCCTCAGCTCCCTTCTCAGTGGGAATCCAGCCAGCTCCCAGCAGACCCTTTGCCCTCATGATGAAGGACAGGAGACCTCTGAGTCCAAGCTGAGAACATATCTTGACCTCCTCTCAATTATTTTATAAAACTTGTAAGCAAGGCCAATCGTTCCCCAGCCCCTCTTCTCTTCTTAGGTATAATAGGCTACAAGTCTCATTTTTATGACTTCCCAACAGTCTGTTGTTTCCTGGCCTCTGGATGGGACAGTGGTTTGAAACATGATCTGGTTTCACTTTGGGGTCTAATTATTTCAACACACCCTCCGGAGGTGCCATTTGGTGCCTTTGTAGACAGGCGTTACTTGGGATGGCAGCTGTTGTCGGTCCCAGGGCTCTTCCCCTAGGACAATTCCAGAGTCAGCTGCAAGCCATTCCTGTGAAACACACGCTCCTCTTCCGTAAGACCCAAACCTGTTGGCACCTCTCGGAAGCTTCAAATTTCAAAGACAAGGAGGCTTTCTGTCCTGTTAGGTGGCTTACCCTCACACTCAGACTCATTCCAACCCACCTTTCCTATCACACTCGGGATTGAACAATCTCTAGAACTCACAGGGGACAGCAGCAGCGATACACTGTGGGCATGTGATGTTTGCACAGGCTACCTACGGTATCATCGTATCCCATCACTGTCTGGGAACAACACACACCCAAGTTTATCAGAGTCAGCGCTGCCGTCATGTTTAGGTGGAGATTGTATTCGGAGGCTCCCAGAGCCCGGGAGTTCCAGGAACTTGCCAGCCCACCCAGGGAGTTGGAGCAAAAGTTAGAACTTGGTTCTGAGTCAAAGCTAAAAGGAAGCAGAGAATAAGAGGACTCTGCAGGATGTCACTTGCCCACAGGGAGAGAGCAAAGCGACAACACCCAGTCCTCTTAGGAAAAGAAAGACCACTTGTGACAAGGTCTTAAGACCACACCATGGGCTGGTTCTTCATCCCATCCTGTGTGCAACTGGATGCTAGGCTGTGTTTCAAGGATCCTCTAGAGTGCTGAGAATCCAGCACACACGACCTCAAGTCATCCTTCCTCTGACGCATTGGTGCCTACGTGACCCTTTCTCCTGGTAGTTGGGAAAACTTTGAATGGTTCAGGAAGTATTTGGTCAATTGTATCTCCTATATGACGCCAGACTTACAAATAAGAATACAGAATGTCTAGTTAAGTCTGAATTTCAGATAAAGTCAAATAATTCTCAGTAAGAGTATGTTCTAAATATTTGTATTTTTAAAGGGGACTTTCTTCAAGTAAAATAAGAACAGAAAATGTTCTGGGGTGTTTGACTGTTGTAGCTGTATTAGAGTGGAAGGCATGTAATAATCTTCAGATTTGGTCCCCGAGAAACACTTTTTGCTAAAGACAAACAAACAAAAACCATTTTTTGTCATGTTAGATGTGACAAGGTGGCCCTAAGTTTCTGATAATTAAACTGAAATTGAAACTTTGATCCCGTGAATTCAGGTTCCAGCTTCTTAACAATGTCCTCTTGTACCTCTGAATTAATTGGCTATTGGATTAGGAGGAGGGCAGTTAATTCATCAAGAGCACTGTAATTTCATTGCTGAAACATCTGGCGTCTGACTTTTTATACTGTGCTCCTGATTCACCCAGAGTGAGATCAAAACTTCCCATGCAAAAAGGGGGAAATGAAACTGCCTACTGATAAGATTAAGAGGGACAGAAATATACAGTGTTGACGCAATTAACCGAGTTATATGTGATCATTTCCATGGTAACCAGGGCATTGAGAGTGAGGGAAGAGCAAAGGTTTAACGTGTAATGGAAGGTTTACATGTGGAGGTTTAGGAAAGGAAAATTGAAGGCAACTGTGATGTCTCTAATGGAAGGCACGAAGAAGACAAGTAAATACTCAGAGAAGCCTAGAAACATCGCTCTAATAGTGTTCATTAAGTGAAACCCGCGTTTTCTTTAAACTATAAACCAAGGAAAGTTCAGAGGATGCTGGCAGAGTGTAGGTGGTACCCATAAGATCAGAGAATAGCTTTAAAGCCTGGTGTTTTATGTCATGTCCAGAACTCCATCATGTTCACTCACATTGTATAGGGCAGTGTCCATCCACATGTGGACAGTAGCCATGAAGTGTTGCTTTGTACCCAGATGTCCTAATTAACGGTGACTGTTAACCTGACCCAGCCTAGAGTCACCTGAGAAGTCTCAGTTGAGGGACTAGCCAGATCAGACTGGCCTGTGGGCATGTCTGTGGAAGACTGTATTGATTGTTAGTTGATATTGGAGGACCTAGTTCACTGTGGGTGGCATCATGTCTAGGCAGGTGGTCCTGGGCTATAAAAGAAAGCATGAGCCGGTGAGCGAATCATCATACAGCATTCTTTCATGGTTCTTGGTTTCTGGTTCCTGCCTTGACTTCCCTCAGTGATGGACTGACTGTGACCTGGAAGGTGTGAGATGAAATCACCCATTCCTCCTCTAGGATGGTTTTTGTCAAAGTGTTTGATCAACAGTCAGGAAAGTGAAGCATCACCTACCGCCTTCAGCTGTATTAGAATCTGACATCCAGATCTACTTCACTCCAGGTTAGGGAAGCACAGCAGGCAAACTCCACTTAGGGGAAGCAAATCAATGAATCACTGTAGCCATGGAGACAGAGAGGGCTATGAGTGGGCCACCAACACGGCCATAGAGAGCCATTGATTAATCAAGTCAACAAGCATCAGTCCATAGCATCTGGACTGAAGTTTATTTGTTTCTCTAAAAACAAACTACTACTACCAACAAAAATAAACCAGCAGTCAAAATCCCTGCTATGGGGGAAGGACCACGTTCGAGTGAGGGGAGGCTACAAGTCAAATTATTCATTTATTCATTCGGTAGCAAACAGTTCTTGGGCTCTGTGTGCCAGGCATTACTATGGACACTGGTGTATCTAAGCAAAACATACAATAACCCTGTGGCATGGTGCATATAATTTAGAGATGAACGAGAATCTTAACAAATTGGTAAATAATTCCATATATGGAGTTAAGTACTGTTAGGATAAGGGAAGCTGGGGATTAATTGGAAAGGAAGTGTTTTGAGTTTTTTAGGTGATGGCCAGAGAAGCCTTACCAAGAAGTGGACAGTTGAAAAAAGACCCAAGGAAACCTTGGAAGAAAGGTTAGCCTTCCTGGGCCTCCACCAGTGCTTAGAAACAGGTATTACCAGATATGTTGGCAAGTTCTACCAGGGTTACCATATGACACAAGGGAAACCTGGCTCCCTCCTTGGGACCCCATCTCATTATGGAAAGAATTTAAGAATGGACTCAAACATGAACTCAAGGACAATTCTATTAGCATTTAAGAGAAATACTCCAGGGCAAGCAAGCTGCAAACCTGGGGGAGAAGAGAAAGAAAATAAGCCATACCATGTGAGTCAGCCACAGGCTGAAAAACAGCCACAGGAGAGAGTGGAATCTCACAGCACCAGAGGAAACCATGCCTAGGTTCTGGCCAGCATCCAAAGAACAGATCAAAAGAAGAAGAAGAAAAAGATCTCCTTCCACATCTCTGTAGTGAGGGACTTCACTGGAGAGTGGGAATTCTGGGAAGGAAAAGTAGAGAGTCTCTTTAAAGGGCTAATTATTCCTTCTATCTCTTTAGCTTGGTTGAAGGTGAACTTGCCTTTCTGATGGATGGTTCTTTGGCCAGGTGATCAGCTCACCCAACTTGATTAGCTCTTTAAGGGAGGAGACAACAGCATGCCTGCCTCCAGAGGTGGCTTCCATTCCTTTGGCTAGAAGGGAAGAGCTTCCCCTTGCTCGGCGGCCTTCAGTGCTATCTGAACACGGGTATGCCAACCCTGTTGGCCCATCAGTTTCTCTTGGTTCCAGATTTTGCAACCTAGGCTGACTAAACCTGCCATTTTTTCCCTCTTCTATTAAATCGACATTAAAGGAAGCCGTTGTTTTATACTAAATGTTTGCACAGTGTCCACAACAGGCCAGGCTAACTTCAAAACGGCATCCCTCAGGTTAAGTTGTAACTGAGCTGCTTACCTGACCCTGTAAGAAATCAGGAGTAGAGATAACAGCCAAATTTCCCAACCTGCTGGTTTCAGTCAGCAAGGTGGGCTGAGAATAAAGCTCCTGTTCCTCTAACCTTCAGACACATTCAGGGTGACCTATGGAAGGCACCTGTAACTGTAGCACTCAGCAGGCCAAGGCAATATGACCTGAGTTCAAAGCCAGCATATTGAGGTCATGTCTCAAAAATGAAACAAGAAAGAGGTCATCTAAAGCAACCAGATGATAAATCTTATTTTCCTATGTCTCTCTATCGTCATCATGGAAGAAAAGTAACTTTGGAATGGTCAATCTGCTTTTTTGTTTTGTTTTTTCTTTATTTCTTTCCTTCTTCCTTCCTTTTTCTTTCTTTTTTCTTTCCTTTCCTTTCCTTCCTACCTACCTTCCCTCCTTCCTCCCTCCCTCCCTCCTTCCTTCCTTTCTTGCCTATAAACCAGCTTCAAAAGCAACAGCAAAACCACTCCAAAACACAGCTATGAACCAGCACCATTTTACCTAGCAACTCACAACATTTATTCTGTAAGATGGAATGGAGAATGGAGTGTTGCTTAATTCTAGCATAGAAATAAAAGCCAATTGTGATTTTTAAGCCACATTATTGTTTTTGTTTTTCTCTTTTCTTTGCAGTACTGGAGATCAAGTCCAGGGTCTTGAACATGCTATCGAGTGTCCCTCACTACACTATGTCCAACTTCCTAACCTACTGTGATTTTGTCCAGAGACTCTCAAAGCTCCAGGGAGGTCAATCTGGAGCTGCTGATGGAAATGCCTCCCTTCTTTGGGAGACAATGGAGTGTACCCATGGGAATTCCGAGTCCGAGTCCACTTCTGTTCCTTATGATTCCATGGCTCTGGAACTTGCATTTTCCTTCTTTTGCTTGGGTTAACTTTGGTTTGAGTGTCTTTGACTTTCAGACAAAGAGGATGATGGTCCCAGGAAGAGAACTTCCAGCTATTCTGGAACAGAGGGCAGAGATGCTAATAACATTTACTGGAGATATGCCCATTAGTGTTCTTATGCCAACGAACTTTCTGTGCCCTGGGTTCTGGTCAAACATATATTCACTATGTGCCGGCTTGAAGTCTACTTGAGTCAAACACTATTAATGTACTTTTAAATGTTTTTTTTTTTTAAGATGATAAGGCTGACTTCATTCTAGAGGAGCCATGGCAACAGGTATAGGGACCCTGCAATGGGGTCTCAAAGTAAGGGAGAGAGACACAGGGCTCTGAACCTTTCTTCCTCTTACCTTGCAGATGCTCCAATCCCATGGCCCAATTCTGCTCCAAGGCTGTATGATAGACAGAAGAGGAATATCACCGCCAGCTTGGTAATGGGTGAAGATGGCCCTCTCTGATTGTGTGATGTCATTTGCTCCATAAACTAAAAGGTCTGAAAGGAATGTTGCCCCCCAGCAAAAAATGAATCATTCCCCCACTTCCCTATGCTGTGTGTGCTTTGATCAACTTATACATCACAAGGGCAATAAGCCACTACTCATTCTCACCCTTGTCTCCTGTCTTGGGAAAAGGCAAGGACTTCGGGTTTTCTATTCAGTGCCTTTGTGCCAGGGGGTAAAAACTAGAATGGTATAATGTTAAAGCATAGAGAACACCTAACTGAAACTTCAAATTGTTTCATGAGGAAAATGGAGCCAGGGAAGTTGAGTCAAATGGCAATTTCTACTCCAGAACTCCATCTTCTGGGCTTGCTCAATAGAGAATAGGGAATGTCTGTGGCTTTGGGGTTCTGTTCAACTGTGTTCAAAGCTTCTGTCTTCTGATAGCCAACTTGCCATGGGACAGTGATACCCCCAACCTCTATTTCTCATCAATAGGAAGAATTCTACAATGACAGTTACTTCAAATGCTTTAATGAGTGATGGATTAAATAATATCTATAATATGACTTATATAACCCTTGATACTTGAATTGCTGATCCATCTGCTTTCTGTTAATACTCCATTTCCTCATGAATATTGAAAAAAATCCAGTGTTCTCCTTCTCATCTCTATTCAGGAGGGTTGTCTAAAGCTAGGATTCTTAAATGGTGGGTCATGACCCTATATGCAGTCATACAAATGAATGTGAGGGGTCATGAAAACTTTGTCAACAATAAAAAATTTCTGAACACATAGTCACCAAAAATTAATTCAAAGTCCAATGTGTAATGAGTCTCTGGGGGATTTCTAGCAGCTTTCACCTGTGTTACATTGTGTGACTTCTCTGCAGCCTTGGTTCTCAATGGCCTGCTCACTTTGTACAGAGCACACCTGCAGACCTCGCTGGACTGTGGAGTGGTACCCGAGGTGCCTCAGACAGACTTTGAGACTGTTGTTAGGAATGGCAGGGTTTTATCTGTGCATTCAAGTTTTCTGTTCTTGTAGAAACATGATGGTCTAATTATAGAAAACAAAGACTGTAGACCCCTTTCTACCATAATTCCTTAGCAGGTTGGGTTTCAAATCAGTGTGTCTTTGGGTTGTACTGTGTAAAGATGCTTGTTTTTAAAAATTACTGTTTAGATTAGTAATTTTAAAAATTACTGTAAATTGCTGACTTGAGTTTCATAAAAGAAAAAAAACACTAAATGAATTTTAATTAGGGATTAGGACAGAATTTCCAACAACTTCTGAAATGGTCCTAAACCATTCTGTAGTTAGTTATTTATGCCCAGTGGCATTCTCAGCATGGATGAGTATAAAATCAAAATGTCAATCAACTCTGAAAAATGTTGAAGATGCTATATGTCCTGCAGTATCAAATATTTAGTCAAGATTTAAATCTTTAAGTAGGAATGAATAAGCATACTTATCCCATTAATATGCAAATTTGCTTTTGTCTTTAATAATTAATATTATTATTATTAATAATAATATATCCAAACAGTTGCTTTAAAATAAATGTTTATTGTCTTATCAGTAAATGTTTGTTACCAGTAATTTATATACATATATTATATACCTATATACTAGAAATTTCATCCATGCTTCTCAGGTGAACACCCTTGGAATTGGATGCAAGAGCCAAGAAAGTGGTCACAGAGGGGAAAGACTAGAAATCCTAGCCCAAGGCTTGGGGTCTCTAGTGGAAAAGGGCTGTGGAGAAGAAAGGAAGCTATAACATTTTCTGGAAGTGGTGGGCCAAGAGATAGAAATCCAGGAGACTGTGGTAGCCGGATGGACAGAGGAATCTCTAAGTCTGTTGTGTAACTGTTTGCAGAAATGAATAGTCAGCCAGCCAAGACTCATGCACAGGCATGGCTGAGAATCCATTGCAGCCCCAGCTCCTGGAGAGCTTAGGGTAGGTTGCTGTTAGGTTCAGGCCAGGGAAAGGATCTATATGGAAGCTGCTTATGGATTTATACTTTGACCTTTTCTAATCAGGTTGTACCTGGGGCGAGCAGGCTGCATTCAGTGAAGTATATATCAGAAACCAGGACACAGTTTGATGAAAGAAAAAGCAAGTTAACATTTAGATTAAAAGCTCAGCTCAACTACAAGATATTAAATGTGACTCCTGAGCTGCTTGCTAATGCCTAAGCATGCATTATCCCCAAATCCTGAAATGTAGAATTCTGAGTGGTCAAAGCTGTTTCTCCTAGAAGGACATCTGAAGATGAAGGTCAACTTCTCTCCTCAGCAATGAGTTATGTTGGCCTTTCTTCTTCTTCCCTCATTTGTAAGAGATGGAAACTTTCACAGTGTTTAATGGGCTTCCTCACATGTTATTTCACGGACCATTAACATAACTGGATACTAAAATGGATGGTTAAAATCCCCTACCTACTCCATGCGAGGTGTGGATGTGCAGCGATGGTAATTAACCTAAGACAGCGGAGGGCCAGGCAGGAGGAAAGCCCCTGGGCACAAATTGAGGATGGCGCTGAAGCACAGTTAGTGGCCCTCTGCCCACCTAGGGAAGAAAATAATTACCAGGGTAGCTATGATGTATGTCCTATACTCACGGCCTTAGTCAGTCTTCCCATGAACGTGATGAGACAACATTGCCCTCACTTGGAAAGGAAAATACCTTTTGAGGGAGAGCCTTATCTTACCATGAATCTCAGGTTGTCCTTGAATTCATGATCCACCTGCCTCAGCCTCCCAAAGACTGGGCTTACAAATGTATGCTACCTGGTTCTGGGAGGAATCTCAACTAAATACAATTATTAGGTATCTCTGTCAAGAGAGATGTGTTTGTGAAAAAAAAATCTACTGAAAAAAATTTTTTCCCTGAAAAGGCATGTGTTGAAGTTCTAACCCCTAGGACCTCAGATTGTGAGGAGTTAAGAGTTGAAGGCATTAAAGAAGCGGATTTCACATACATGGGTCACATAGGGGAAGGCTATGGTGCCGTGTCCTGAGAGGAAGAGTAACATACTCCTACTGAAAAAAAAAAAAGGGTAAGAAGCTCATACACATACCAGGAAAGTAAGGGCATGGTCATCTGCCAGCCAAGAAGGAGGTCAGAGAAAAGCCAACCTTCTAAGACCTCAGTCTCGGACTTCTCGTCGAGAACTCTGAGTTTCTGTGGTTTCTGGGAGTTTCTTGGTTTCTATGGCAGCCTGAACCAATTAGGGTAGGATACCAGGTGTACAGTAGGTGGATGCTTGGAGAGCTCTGTGAGGTTGGTCTCCTTCATTCTCTACTAAAGAGGCTGGGCTGAGAGAACCATGTTGAGGTCACTTTCCCCTTCTCTCCCTGACCAGGGGAGGTTGGCAGGCTCACAGCATTCAGATCTCTGTCCCCCAGGTCTGTAAAGTACCAGAGAGTTGAGAATTCTGAGGGCAGATTGGTCCATGGCTGGGAAATACAACTGAGCTTTCTCTCCAAGGGCACCAGGGATTTAGCACAAGAACAGATGAGTATGTGTTCCTGAAAGAGGGTGAAGAGGAGGGTCTGGCGAGGTCTGGTTTTTGTGAGATACTGCTGCGCTTCTGGCCCACGGATCCTGGGAACAGCCCCGTAACCTTCGACAAATGTCCTTTCACTTGCCAGTTGGAGTGAATATGCCTCGCTTGCGACCACACTGAACCCCTCCCTGGGTTTGTCAGACCTTTGGTGGCCGTGACATAATGCCTAACGGAACAACGCAAAGGGAAGCCTTGCTTTGGGGGCTGACAGTTTTAATCACGTCCCCTGGTAGTTTCAGAGCCACAGGGAGCAGGGTGCCGTAGCAGTGGAGGCATGTGGCCATAGCTCCTCACCTCCAGGAGGAGGGAACAGAAGAAGGGCGAGAGACTGGAGAGCAGGGATCCATAACCTTCACAAGTGGATCACCCAAGATCTTCCTCCAGCTTGGCCCCACTTTCTGAAGTTTGTAGTAGTTTCAAAAACTGAACTCCCGACTGGGACCAAGACTTCAATAATGAGCTTTTGGGGAGGGAATTTCACATTCAAATCATAACACTCCCCAAGTTCAGGTTCTTTCTTTGTGTTTGGTATGCCAATGGCCATCAAAGCATGTCACAGCCTGGTGGCACTCCTGAGTGGGCCCCGCTCAACCTCATTCATTCACAGCATCTAGATGAATTCCATAAACAGGTATGAGGGGCCGCATTTGTTGGGATTCTCTGGAGTGACAGAAACAAGAGGTCCCACACAAAGAGATGTAGGGCTAGTGAGGTGGCTCATTGGTTAGGGCACCTGCCAAACAAATGGGAGGAAAGAATGTTGTACCCCAGAACTTGTGTAAATGAGGGTGGGCATGATACCCTCCTGTAATAATTCCAGCTCTAGAAGACTAAGGTGGGGGATCCCCAGAGAAGCTAGCTAGTTAGTCACATCAGTGAGCTCTGGGTTTGATAGAGACCCTGGCTCAATGAATAAAATGGAACAATATTCCAGGATGGTGATGATTTGAATGAAAATGGCCCTCATAGGAGTGGCACTATTAGGAGGTGTGGTCCTGTTGGAGGAAGTATGTCACTGGGAATGGGTCTTGAGGTCTCAGATGCTCAAGCCAGGCCTGGTGTTTCTCCGTCTTCCTGCTGCCTGCGGATCCAAGTGTAGAACTCTCAGCTCTGTCTCCAGCACCATGTCTGCCTGCGCACTGCCATGCATCCTGCTGTGATGATATGGGTTAGATCTCTGAACCTATAAAGCCATCCCCAATTAAAACTTTTCCTTTGTGAATTGCCATGGTCACGGTGTCTCTTCACAGCAATAGAAACCCTAAGACAAGGATTATTCCCAATATTCATTTTGAACCTCCACATGCATGTGTGCACTCCCACATGGGCCCACACACATGCAAACATGCACAGACACTTGGACAGATGCAGGGAAACTTCTTAAAAGGAGATTTCTTTCAAGGATTTGGCCATGTTATTAATTGTGGGAACGGGAATGTTTGTAATCCACGAGATCAACAAGTTAAAACTTCCCCAACAGACTTTGCTGTGATGTTTTTGAGTGGAGTTTCTTCTTCAGAAAAACTTCTGCTTTCGAGGGTTTCAAGTGGTGAGATGAAGGGCAATGTCCTTTACTTGGTGTCTCATCTTTGTATGGCTCCAGGGACTGACCTGCCTGGGGCAGCGAGGGAATGAAAGGAAGACACATACATGGACAAACAGACAACCTGGGATTGGGTGGCCTGGGCTCTCTGATGGGGAAGCCACAGCACCCTGTAAGCTCAGAATTTTATTAGATCCAGTTAAACAAGGAGGCAGGGTTATTTCATATATGGAGACAGGGTTATTACATGTAGATAAACCATTGTGCTGCCATGCAGGGATAAGATCTCCAGTCATCACAGAATAGGAGTCAAAGTGTGAGTCACACCTCATAGATCAAAGAAGGGTTTAAAAAAAAACAAAAACAAAACGAGATCAGATGTAAGCCAGACTTCCAAGGATCTGTGGGATTTTGATGCAAGGAGAGAGGTGTGTCTTAGGGACTGGGAAGAAGTTGCCTGAGAAAGTAGTCTGGGCCAGAGGATTTATATTCTTAAAGTCAAGATCAGCCTGAACCTGAATCTAGGGACAACTGTACAAGCCCAGAGGTTTCCAGAGAAGCAACAGGTATGTCAAGAGCTATGCTTTGCTGCATCTAGGAGGGGCAGGTCTGGGAAGAAGTCATCAGGCATTGGCAGAGTTTAGGCTTAAACACTATGGTTGCCTGATGTATCCAGTGCTTTTCTCATTCCTGTGACCAAATATCTGAGAAAAAAAAAAAACAGCTTAAGGAAGGGAGGGCTTACTCTGACTCACATATAAGATCCATCACCAAGAGGAAGGCACGGGGGCAGGAGGGTGTGGTGGCTGATCATGTTACAGCCAGTCAGGAAGCCCAGGAAGATGAATGTAGCTGCTTGGCTAACTTTGCTGCCCTCTCTGTTCAATCTAGGACCCTAGCTAAGGAGATGTGTGGGGGTCCACAGAGGCTTCCTAGTGAGACCTTACTCAGGGTCAGGGAGTCTGGGCCTGCTTTATCCAGCAGGGCTTCATAATAGGATGATTTGGCCAGGGGCATGTTTACCAGGTGTTTGGAAGGGTCTACATTTGGCTGTATGGTGTGCTTTGATCTAGCAAGGGGGAGGTCTTTTGTCTCTCCCCTTGGCATGTCATAAAAAGCCCTTTGAATAAAGCTCTGGGTGGATTTATATTGACCCAGGGCCCTCCCCTAAGCTATCCTGTGTCTCTTTCTCCTCGTCGCTCTTTTGCGGTGGTATTGTGTTCCCAAAAATATTGTCTACCCTAATAAACTTATCTGGGGTCAGAGAACAGAAAAGCCTCTAGATACTTAGGATAGGCAGTGGTAGCATACACCTTTAATCCTAGCATTCCAGAGGCAGAAATCCATCTTTTCAAGGATACAGCCAAGCATGGTGACTCACGCCTTTAATCCCAGGGAGTGATGGTAGAAAGCAGAAAGATATATAAGGCGCGTTGAGGACCAGGAACTAAAGGTATTTGGCTGGTTAAGCTTTTAGGTTTTGAGCAGCACAGTTCAGCTGAGAGCCATTCGGATATGAGGACACAGAGGCTTCCAGCCTGAGGAAACAAGATCAGCTGAGAAGTTGGCCAGGTGAGGTAGCTGTGGCTTGTTTTGTCTCTCTGACCTTCCAGTTCACCCCAATTCTTGGCTCCAGGTTTATTTTTATTAACAAGACTCTTTAGATTCATGCTACACTTTTTTTAAAAAAATTTTTCGAGACAGTTTCTTGAAGTTTTAGAGCCTGTCCTGGAACTCACTCTGTAGACTAGGCCGGCCTTGAACTCACAAAGATCCGCTTGCCCCTGCCTTCCGAGTGCTGGGATTAAAAGCATGTGCCACCACTGCCCGGCTGGTCGCTATCTTTCTATTTATCATTTCTTTATTCCCCTCTCCTCTACCCAAGAACCTTTGGAAAGGTGAAAGGCAGGTCAGAGCTGGTCTGACAGACTCCCACAGAGATGGCCCTGCCTACATCTTCCCACCTGTTATACCTCTCTGTAAACACCCCCACGTACACTCCCAGAGGTGTGTTTCCATGGCAATTTTAAATTCAGTCATGCTGACAAAGAAGAATTACTACTACTAAACTATGGCTGATCAAGACGGGCCTGAAAATGAAGTGGGTTGGGCCTAAAACATGGTTGGGATGGACTCATCTCTGCTGGGTCCTGGGGACAGAGATGCTTATATGACCTTCAAGTCTAACAGGCAGCCCCCAAGTAAAGATCTAGTGTTCAGAGCATGAAGCTTAGACAACCTGATTGGTCCTTTTCAAGCAAAGAAGGAAAAGTAGAAATATGGTGTTTGCAGAGCCTGAAGCTAGTAAGGCATCCCGACACTACACTCTCCCACTCTGGAAGGTCTGTTCTGAACCATAAACTATTAAATTTGCCCATTTGCCTAAGTTCATATTTGTTTGGACAATTATTGAGTTTTCTCTTGAGAAGCTCCTGAAAAGTAGAATTTGTCTCACCTGTGTGTTATGTAGTTAGGGATGGCCATGGTGGTGTCACCATCATTGTCATTATCATCATCATCATCATCATCAACATCATCATCATCATCATCATCATCATCACTAGTGTTAGGAGATGGGGAGGTGTTGGTTCTGTTGGTTATCTCCTTTCTCCTTTACCTGGGTTCTGGGGATCAAACCCAGGTTTTCAGGCTTATTCTGTGAGTGTCTTGCCCTCTGAGCCATCTTGCCTACCCTACCATCTTGATATAGTAACCTGGAGACTTCCTTTCTTATAATCACCCCTTAAAGCAGGCTTCCAGAACTTGGAAGGCCACAAACCTTACAAGAGGAGCATGGACTAGCTATAAAGGGGATGCTGAGCACAGGGGACCATGGAGAAGAATGCAGGCTGTGGGGCTGACTACTGAAGACCCATGACGATGGTGACAGGAGCAAGGAATGCCAATGGGCAAGGAGACAAGGACAGGCAGAGGGCAGAGGAAATCTGATCTGGCAGAGGAAATGGGAAATAATTTGGTCTGCCTGAAGTTGGTGTGGGTGAGGTTTTCTTCAATTAGGTGAAAGATGAAGCTTGAAATTAGGTAAATCCAGTTACAGAGGTTTAAAAATAGCTTCCATTTCTTGCTCACCCAACCTTAAGGCTTGTACCTGCTCTGTGTATCAAAACAATGACCGCTTGTTACAGGCACCAGTCCTGGGAGGAGGCAGAGATGGCTGCCTTGAAGAGGCATTTCTGCCCAACACTCGAGCTGTCTCACTGGATTTGTATGACCACATCATATGACATGCTTGCCTGTTCTCAAAGCTCTGCCTGCATGCATGCTCTGTGCCCACCAGTGAGCTGTGTGTGGAGGGGCTAGGCGCATGGTCAAAGTCTTTTCATTCAGGAGACAATCTGAGACATGAAAAATGAAAAAAGAGGGATAGAGAAAGGGCTCAGCTGTGGAGAGCACTTGCTTCGCAATCACGAAAATAAGAGTTCCAGTCTCAGCATCCACAAAACAAACTGGGCCTCCCATGCACATCTGTAGTCTCAGCTCCATGTGGGGCAGAGATGGGACCATGGCTGGTGCTTGCTGGAGGCTTCCAGCATAGCTGAGAAAATCAGAGCCTCAGATTCACAGAGAAATACTGCTTCAAAAGTAATAGGGGAGAGTGACAGAGGAGGACCCTGGGTGTCCTCGTGGTGTGTGTGTGTGTGTGTGTGTGTGTGTGTGTGTGTGTGTGTGTGTGTGTGTGTGTGTGTGTGTGTGTGTGTGCCTGCCTGTGTGCATGTACACATAAATAAACAAGTAAATCTTTATAGATGAAAGAGAAGGAGAACAGGGTTGGGGATTTAGCTCAGTGGTAGAGTGCTTGCCTAGCAAGTGCAAGGCCCTGGGTTCAGTCCTCAGCTCTGGAAAAACAAAAAACAAAAACAAACAAACAAACAAACAAACAAAAAAAACCACTGGTACTTTAGCCAGGCGGTGGTGGCGCACGCCTTTAATCCCAGCACTCGGGAGGCAGAGCCAGGAGGATCTCTGTGAGTTCGAGGCCAGTCTGGGCTACCAAGTGAGTTCCAGGAAAGGCGCAAAGCTACACAGAGAAACCCTGTCTCGAAAAACCAAAAAAAGAAAAAAAAAGAGAGAAGGAGAGAGGAGAGGAGGAGACAGATTCTTTCGTCTCTCATTTTGGTGGTTTCAGTTAAAGGTTTGGTGCGGCCATCACCTTGACCCTCGGGTTGGTATTACCACCACATCTGGCCTTTGGTATCTGATCACCTCCTTCATGGACCACACTCCCCTCTTACTCCTCCTTCCCATCTTCATCTTCACATTTTTTCCACTCTCTCTTTCCAACTGGTCCTTCATTGTGGCTTCTTAAAAAACCTTTAATGCAGCCACATGTTCCACACACAGGTCCAAGTGTCTCCTGCTTCCTAGTCTCTGCTTACCCTGTAGTTATTTCTTTTAACAGCTCTGGCTTCCTTCTGCTTCTCCCAAACTGAAACTTCCCATTACCAGCTGCCAGAAAGGATCACATCTGGACCCCAGGGTATTTTTTTCTGTGTCTCTCTAAGGCTTCATTGTGTGTGTGTGTGTGTGTGTGTGTGTGTGTGTGTGTGTGTGTGTGTGTGTTGCTGCAGATGGAACTAAGACCCTCTCTCATGCTAGGTGACAAGTGCCCTACCACTGAGCTATACCCTCAGTCCCAGACTCCAAACCTGTCATGCACTTACTGAATTTCTGCAACAAAATACCATGTCCAACTTCAAAACTTTTCCAAAGAAAGGATGTTGTCTTATTTAGCTTTAATAATTCTCCACAGCCTCTCAAAATGACAGATATTCAGCACAGGACAGGCATTTTAGGAAAATTCCCATTAAATAAATTGAAGGTAGAAAGATGAGCAGTGGAGACCCATACCAGGTAACAAGGTGACCTTGGGCATGAATTCTGGGGGCAATGGGAGCTAGTGGGTTGATATGATTTTAGATCAAGGTTGGGCAAATATTTTCTCTAAAGGGCTGGATAGCAAATCTTTTAAGATCTGCGGGCCATTCTATCTCTATCCCAGCGTACCCAGCTTTGTCCTTGTAACCATCCTGGAAGGAATGAAGATACTCTAAATGAACAGTTATGTCCCTCCCTTTGCTTAGCAGACTATTGAAACAATAGACCCTTCAAATTACAACTTCTGTAGAAGTCTCATGCTGGGGGTGAGGAGAGGGAAAAGCTGAAGCTCTGGTCCCTGTCTGGGGAGGAGCTTGTCTCCAGGAAGAGATGCCACACAGTTCTCACAACTTGTCAGACCACCTTGCAGGAAAGACTGGCACTGAGACAATGAGGCTGAGCAGGACCATAACTTGACCCTTAGCTGTGCACCGCTCTTGCTTTCTACTGTAATCTAAACTTCATATCAGCACCTCGAAGATGGTCTTGGGGATGGCAAGGAGGTCACCGGACCTCTTTGTTTCTCTTCCCAGTGTGGCCACTTGGAATAAAATTATTTTTCCTGCTTTTCACTTTTATTATTTCAACTGGCTTATTGGGGATAGATGGCCAAGCCTTACTTGGTAGGGCTGCCAGAGGCTAAGCTCTGACAGGAACTCCAGTTATACGTTTGCAGTATGAAAGCAGTCACAGGTAATATGTGATAGGTATGCCTGTGTTCCATGTAACTTTATTTGTACACACAAAATTTTGAATGTCATACGATTTTCCAATATCACAAAATACTATATTTTAAAAATTTCTCTTTACC
The DNA here is from genome assembly GCF_049852395.1 of Peromyscus maniculatus bairdii. NCBI lineage: Eukaryota > Metazoa > Chordata > Mammalia > Rodentia > Cricetidae > Peromyscus > Peromyscus maniculatus. The sequence continues at coordinate 126,349,171 of NC_134856.1, forward strand.
ACTTAAAACTTTGAAAACTATCATTAGCTCACTGGCAGTAGAAAAACGGGTGGGTGGATTTGGCTCTCAGGCCATAGTTTGCCAAACCCTTATTTAGAACAATAATTAAAATGTTGCAATTAAAGAAGATTCACATCAAAGTTTTTATGTTGGTCAAAAGGACAATGATTGAGTAAATTATAGTACAATTACTTGTGAAATTCTTTATAGCCAATTAAAATAGTATAAAGATTGTGGGGCAACATGGAAAATGCTATGATAAATTGCAAGTTGAAAAAGCAGACTCCAAAATTATGTGTGTTCTGATTCTAACTATGTTGAATGAATCTTAAATAAACTCTGTGCAAATTATGTATGCACAAGATTGAAAGGGAAAATGAAAGCTGTTTGATTTGTATGGAGTTGGGACTATGGGTAATTTGTTTTTACTTAAGCGTGAGTATCAAGCTGCTTTCTAAAATTCTCAGGTTGTGTGATGTGATTTCCAAGGGCATTCAGCTCAAGTTATTCATCAGGTAAGAAAAGAAGAGGATGTGATGCAGGTTGATTGGAGGTCAGCAGAGTGTTTAGTGATGTTCCTGTTCATCACTGCTATTCGATAAAGGGTTCTACATTTAATGTCCTAAAAGGACACCACTGTATACAGTATGCTCGTAGGTTCTGTGTGTTAGAAATTCAATCAGGACCCAGTAACGATGTTATGTCTGTGGCCTGCGATGTTGGTGACCCCGGCTGGGAGACCTGAATGACTACTTCATCGGGTGCCTGGACAAGGATAGCTCCAAAGCTGTCAAGGTTGAAGTGCCACAAACCAGGTGGATGATGCAGAGACTCATGGCTCTGGAGGCTGAAACCTCAGGTCAGGTGGTTGGTAGAGATGGTTTCTTCCAAGGGCTGTGGGAGAGAATGTGTTCCAGGCTTCCCTTTAAGCTCTAAAGGTTTGCTGGTGAACTTCAGCATGCCATAGCTCACAGAGGCATCGCTCTGCTTTCTGCATTGATTTTTCCAGGCTGCTCTCCCTGCCTATTTAGCTAACTCTGTATCCAAATTCATCATTAAAAATATAATTAATTGGGGCTGGAGAGATTGCTCAGTGGTTAATAGCACATGCTGTTCTAAAGGACCCAGGTTCAATTCCCAGCACCCACATGGCAGCTCACAACTGCCTTTAACTCTAAGATCTGACACACTCAGACAAACATATATGCAGGCAAAACACCAATGCACATAAAATAAAGATAAAAAATAATTAATGTTTGGGCTTTTGAGATAGGGTCTCACTCAGTAGCATAGGTTGTCATGGAACTCATTAAATTCATAACGAGCCTCCTGCCTTAGCCCCACCCCCAAGTGCTGGGAATACAGGCATGAGCCACTACATCCATTCAATTCTCCCTCTTTTCTAAGAAGACCAGCTGTATTGGATTAGGGTCTATGATAATGATCTCATCTTCACTTGATTCTCTGATAAGGCCCTGTTTCCAAAAAGGCCGAATTAACAGTGTGATGGTTAAGTTTTATTTTCAATTTGACTGGGTTTAGAGTCTCCTAGGAGATCGAGGCACACCTCTGGGTGTGTCTGTGAGGGTAAATTGGAGATTAATTGAGGGGTATGACTCATCCTGAATGCAGGTGGTACCATCCCATGTGCTGAGAGCTGGGATGGAATAAAAAGGAAAAAGGAGGAAGTGAACTGAGCGCCAGAATTTCTCCCTCTCCCTCTCCCTCTCCCTCTCCCTCTCCCTCTCCCTCTCCCTCTCCCTCTCCCTCTCCCTCTCCCTCTCCCTCTCTCTCTCTCTCTCTCTCTCTCTCTCTCTCTCTCTCTCTCTCTCTGTCTGCATTCTGATCCACTGAAATGTAAACAAGCAGCTACTACATGCTCCCACCACATCACTATAACATCATGCCTCCCCTGATGTGAACTGTATCCCTTAAAGTTGTGAGCCAAGATAAATATCCCTTTAGGGTGCTTTAGCCAGCAACAAGAAAAGTAACTGATACACATAAGTATTGAGGATTTGGACATAAGCATTTTGGGAGATGCAGTTAACCCTGTAGCAGCTGGGCTCAGTGGAGATGACCCAAGAGAGTGTCTGTGCAGACTACGGATGCATTTCGAGGCCCGTGTCTCCCTGCCTGGCATAGGAACTTTTATGAATCACCTTTTGAAGCTGTACTCCATTGACAAACATTCACATGGTTGCCCTGTGCTCTAAGTTTCATTCTGTTGCTGTGATGAAACACTTAGACCAAAAGCAGCTTGGGAGGGGATGTTAGTTGGCTTATTCCTCCGGGTCATAACCCATCAGAGGGAACTCAGGGCAAGAATTCAGGGCAGGAACCACGAAGGAACACCAACCACTTGCTTGCTTGCCTTCTGGGGCTCTCATTGTATAACTTAGGACTACCTGCCCCAGAATGGCACATCCCATGGTGGGCTGAGCCCTCCTACACCAATCAGTGATGAAGACAGTCCCTCACATACCAACCTGATAGATAAATTACTCAATTGAGACTCTTTTCAAGCGACTCTAGGCTGTGAGCAGTTAATGCTTACTGAGAGACCCTGATTCAAGCTAGGGACATTAGCCTCACCCCTGCATGGGAGAAGTATCAAAGTATTTTTCAGACATTTACATTTTTAGAGCAATTTTAGGCAAACAACAAAATTGAGAGGGAAGCACAGAGGTGCTCGCATACCCCCATGCCCACATCACACAGCCTCCTCTACAATCAACATCTCCCACCAGAGTGGCAGGTTTGCAGAAACAGATGGACTTGGTGGTGCCCATCCCCGCCCAAACCCTCAAGTTGTTGCTCAGGCTCATTCCCGATGTCCATTCTTTGGGCATGGACAAATGTGTGATGGCATGTAGTCACCATTCCGGTGCCCTGTGGAGTCTTTTCACTGCCCGAAAATATTCCTGTTGGCAGCCATCTTTAGAGATTGCCACGATAAAAATTTTTATCCTAGGATTTATGAGCCCACTGGAAATCCACCGTTGGCTTATTAGCATCTGTGAAGCCAAGCAATGTTCTGTCTGAGACCGTGTCCTTTGTTTCTGCAGTACTTGCTGGTCCTCAGATCTCATTCTATGCTCTGAAGGGTCTTTGACCCACAAATGATGAAGGAGTTCGGAAAAATTGAGTCCATCTGCTGCTTCCAAACAGAACAAGGCATGCCTTCCTTTAATTCAGAAAACGCTTTCTATCTAGCTTGGCATCGATGACAGCCCTTCTCCTTCCCCCAGGCAGCTCCTGCCATCTGGCAAATGGTATTGTTCTGTGACCCCAGTGTCCTTGAAGCTATCCAGCAGCCCTAGAGTGGTCCCAGAATGCTCTAGCTTCTCGGTGGACAGTGAAGGGTTTGAAAAGGATCCCGTTTTCACTCCCCTGACTTGGGAACCTACATCCTAGGGCAACCCTAGAGAGTCAGGGGCCCACAGCACTCAGCCCCTCCCTGCTCTCCTCCCGGTACTGATCACATGTTTATAGTATTTGTGTGTGTGGCTATCTTGTTGCCCATCACATGCCCTGAGGGCAAAGATCTGTCATATTTCTCCTCTTATTGAAAATATTTAGTCTCGCTGTTTGTGTCTTAATTCCTAACATGGTTAGTACTTTCAAAACATTAAAAACTAAGTTGCTGCAGGTCAGCTCAGGTTACTAGAACTTGGTGCTAGTTATACACATGGTTAGAACCGGGGCCTTGGTAAAAGGTCTCATTTGGGGTGGTGTCGGCTACAACTGGGCAATAGTGGGACAGGATAAGTGGATTGAGAAGGAGACTTGGGGAGAGACACTTAGCCTTCCCAGACGTTGCTAGTAATCGATGGGACATTGGTCAAGATATTTCCGTGGACATGGTAAAAGATGAATGTGAATCGTGGCTCGTATGTATTAGCTGTCAGCAGACTGGGGAAGCTGCTGGCCCTGAACCCAGACCGTAAGGTTGGTATCTAGTACGTCCTCTGATTGCCTGTGGGACCATAGGCATTAATACACCTCCATGACCCCCCCCCCCACTTCCTCACCTGTGAAACACCAGCATTCTGTGCTCACCAGCCTCTTCAGTGTGCTTGTACTCTCAGTGCGGCTGCAGGTGCTGTACTAGTGCTTGCACATGGTAGGTTCTGTGTGTGTGTGTGTGTGTGTGTGTGTGTGTGTGTGTAATCCTCAGGTCCTTATTGCGACTCTGCACAGAGGTTGTGTTACCAGCCCGTTCACCAGCAACACACTGAAACATCCAGTGGGTTAACTCTCTCAGGGTCCCTGTCTTAGTGAGGGTTTCCATTGCTGTGAAGAGACACCATGACCACAGCAACTCTTATAAAGGAAAACATGTAATCGAGGTGGTGGCTCACAGTTTCAGAGGTTTAGTCCATTACCATCTTGGCAGGGGGAGCCTCGCGGCTGGGAGTATGGTGGCATGCTGGCAGACATGGTGCTGGAGAATCCTGTCTTCATCCAAAGGCAACAGGAAATGAACTGAGTCGCTGGGAGTGGCTTGAGCATATATGAGACCTCAAAGCCCAGCCCCACAGTGATACACTGCCTCCAACAAGGCCACACCCACTCCAACAAAGCCACGCCTCCTAATAGTGCCACTCCATTTTCTTTCAAACCACCACAGTCCCTTCACTGCCAAATGGCATAATTGGGATGCAAGCCAGGCGGTCCCGTCCCACAGCCTCTTCTTCCATATGCTACCATGGCCAAACACACAGACCAAACAACCATGGACCGAACCACGCAGCAGAACCAAAGCCCTGTGTTTCTGCCAAGCATTTGATCACAGCTATGTAAAGGTCATTAACACAAGGACACACACACAACTCAGGCACATCTGTGCTCCTCACTCGGGCTTCTTCTATAAGAAGTGGAGAGCAGGAGTCACTAAAGGTCAAAATCCCACTTCTTCCTTCCCCTCTGCCTTCTTTTTCAGTACTAAGGATCAATCCCAGAGCCCAACACAGTGCTCTACCACTGACCCCAAACGTCTGTGCCGTACAGACAGAGAGTACGTCTGACATCAGGAGGGTACCTAACTGTAGTCCTTTTCTTGGGTTTGTTTCGTTTTCGTGCTTCAAGGTCATCATGGAAAGGAGCGGAGGCAGGGTGTCTCATGGCACCCGAAGTCAGGAATCAGAGACTGGACGGGAAATGAGGCAGGCTGTAACCGGTCAAGGCTCTCCCTCAGTAACCCACTTCCACCAGTAAGGCTCCATCTCCTAAGGACTTGACATCCGTTCAAAACAGCACCACCAGCCAGGGACGAAGTGTTCACATGCTCGAACCCAGGGGTGGGGGCGCATTGCACGTTCCAACCCCAGCACTAAAGCTCCAGGCTTCTTTGGCGTTCTTCCCATCTGTGCCTGCTCTCCTTTCCTCCTTGTGGAAAAACATCCAACCGGAAGCCCAAGGGACAACACGAAGAAGAAGCAATTGGCAGAGATCCGTTTGGGAGGCTGGTGAGTACCATGAGGCCTGCTGGTATCCCTCACTCTGGGAGTGTCAGGGTCCACACATCTATATGCCACCTATTGTGAGGTTAGTGTAGTGCTACACACACACACACACACACACACACACACACACACACACACACTCCATGCCGTCTTGATAACAAGAGTGAGAATGTCTGAAATAAAGTTATGGTTTTCTTCTTTAGCCATTCAAAATCTATTTATTCCTCCAGGGACATTTTGAATCTGGTTCCAAGAATATGCTTGGAGTTTATTAAGTCTTTCCAACAAGCATGGGCAAGGAGAAGCCAGTAAAACAATACACAGATCTGAGGGCAGGAGAAACGCTGGATCCGGTGAAATCTCGGGGTAGACAGAGACTCTTACCGAGAGGAAGCTAGGTTAATCCTTGAATGGACAGTTCAAGTTTCAACAAGGAAACCACCATGGACAAGAAATCAGAGTCTAAAAGAAGACCCGGAGATTTCTTTTAGGCCTTTAAGGAAAGAGCTATTAAAGAAGATGGGTGGGGAGAAAAGAAACAAAGTAAAAAGATAAAGACAACGTATGGTGGTCTGTAAGATCCCGTGCTTGCTTCCAGGATGAGGCCCCAATAAAACAGAAGACCGGTGTTAAATGAGATCTTTTTCAGCAGAGAAGTGTTGTGTTCATTTGTTGCTGTTGTTTTACGAGGCTTGCTCTGGCTACGTTTCCGAAGATGCAGTAGAAAAGATGGAGGCTGAAAGCCTGCCAAGAAGGCTGCCGATCAGGTGAGAGACAATGTAAGAGAAGTGAGGGAATCAAAAGGTATTTAGGGGCAAACCTGGCAGGCCTGGGGATGGATCGGAAGAGACCAGGCCAAGGACTTCGCTCTGTTTCAGGTTTGAGCAGCCGGGCAGCGGCAGTATGCAAGCTTTGGCGGGGGAAGTAAATGGCGGAGAAATGAGGATCCGCCGTAGGTGGTGGAGGGATATGGCAGAACGCCTCACGCAAGGCGCTACACTTAGGAGTCCCAGCTATTTACACACTCTCTTACAACTGGAGAGCCAGATGTGGCTTTGGTCCCCCAGTCAGCTACACCTGTGAGAGTGAGTCCTGAACTCAGAACTGAGGGGAAGAGGCAGTGGAGCCTGAAGCCTGGCTGTGCTGATGACATCAGCAGGTGTTGATGACTCTGCCTCCAACTGTCCTGGCCAGAGCTGTCCAAGTGCTGCATCTGAACTCAGCTCCTATTGGGGAAATCAGGTTTCTCATTCCCCAGCTTCCCTCTTATATCAAAGAGAATACTCCCCACCTCCCCCACCCCCCACCAAGGGTAAATTCTTCAGAATTGCTCTGGAAGACATTCATGGACAAGGCCTAGGGCTTTCTCTGTTCTTTTCAGCGCCCCCTCCCTACCAGAAATCATTTTATGTAAAAAATGCCTAGGGTGGTCTATGCTGTTGCCAACTCAAATTCAACAGATGAACAAATTGTAAGTTTGGTGAGCTCTAAGACAGCTCAGTGCAAACCCAGAGGTGACAGAAGAATCTGCTTTAGGAGAGAAGACTGGACTGCCATTTGGGGAGCTGTTAGCACACAAATTCTACAGGGTGTGGTCATCCCCAGAGCTATAGCCAGGAAAGAATTTGGAAGGTAAGAAAAAGGGGAGCCTGGGACAGAAGCTTTGGACATAGATTCTTTTTTAATTTAAACAATTGTTTATTATCTTTTATATGTATGAGAATTTTGCTTACATGTATGTTTGTATACCATGTGCATGTATGCCTAGTACCCTTAGAGGTCAGAAGAAGATGTCCGGTTCCCTGGAGTTACGGATGCTTGTGAGTCACCATGTCAGTGCTAAGACTAAACATGGGTCCTCCACAGAAGCAACAAATGTTCTTAACCACTGAGCCATCTCTTCAAACCCTGGACACAGATTTTTAAAGTGAAAGTCAGAAAGGCAAGCTGGCCCTGACAGGGAGGTGGTCAAATGCAGGCCATAAGATGGGGGATGCTAGGATCACAGAAACTAAGTGGTAGGTGTGGTTCTTTAAGAATGGATCAATATAGCAAATGCTTCTAGAAGGTCAGGCAAGCTGAGCACTGACCATGATCGTGAAATCTTGTTTTAGTGCCCTAGGAAAGAGCAATTTTGATTCAGCGATGACAACAGGGTTCAAATAAAAAGGATCCAGCGTGAGGGAGAGATAATGAACAGAGACCATGCAGGAAGGCAGCCAAGAGTTTTGACCATCCTTGGAGGTGATGCAGGATTAAAGGAGAGAAGTTCTATTTTTAAATCCTTAGGCAAGCTAAGACACCAATAGAATGAAGCATTAATAAGGTGCTGTGTGAAGGGGTGTAACATATTTTATCTAAACAACGATCGTTTCCATGTGGGAGAAATAAGCATCCATTTGAATGAGGATGCCATGCATCTCAGAGGCAAGAGAAGGGAGAGACAAAGGAGACAGAATGCTTTTAGTGCTTTATTTGCTGTAGAAGAGGGGGTGGGATCACAGATGGGGTGTGGTTTTAGAGAGGAGAAGGAGCCCCTTTACTGCTATAGCAGAGGGGGTGGGATCACAGATGGGGTGTGGTTTTCAAGAGGGGGAGGAGCCCCTTTTCTGCTGCAGAAGAGGGAGTGGGATCACGGGTGGGGTGTGGTTTTAGAGAGGAGAAGGAGCCCCTTTTCCGCGGTCCCAGGAGGGAGGATGGGACACAGAGAACAGGTGTTTCAGGAGGTAACTCTTGTGGACAGGGGTTTGAAGATGTATAAACTGGTGGCACCCAGATTTTTTGTAGCCATAGAGTTCTCTTTCTGGGTTTATGTAGGCTAAAGGTCAGGGTTTTCAGGGGGAGTAGAAACGGTTTTAATGGTTATACTGGGAACTAGAAGAGCAAATTCATCAGATCGCCATCCTTGTTGGGGACCAGCTTGGGATTAATGACCAGGACTTGATGGCAGCACCAGTCTGTTGAACAATGAAATCATTCCTGGCAGTGTGACAGGCTCTGAGGCAGTGTGAGGGAGCTGTTTCTAAAAACCACTGTCTCCTCCCTTGGGCCCACAAGGTAAAGAAGCAGGATGAAGGCCGGCACTCTTGCCTACATTTTGTGTCTGGCTCCTTTGTCTTAGACTGCTGTGCGACCCTACTTAGGCAGTCCATCACCTAGAGAACGTGTATCTGCCTAATCCTTCAAGGCTGGAAGCACAGAGCTAAGCCATTGTCCTAAATGTGAAGTCACCCTGGATAGAGGGAACAGCAGAGCCTTGTAGGTCAGACCACTGCTGAGAAGAGGGCAACTGTCTATGAAGGCAAGCTTTACCTTGAAGCATGAGTAATTATCTTACCGGAGCTGTCTTGGCCCAGCAGGTGAAAAGGGCTTCCTTGGATCACTTTCAGACCCAGAACTGAGCCAATGATCATCAGAGCACCTCAACCAGGACTGCTTAATTATGTGTACCTCTTGTTCCCTGTCCCAATTCTTCCTCTATTTAAACCTAAAACTCAAGTCAGCCCCCTGAAAGCAGACTTGGGGTCACTGAACCCCTTTATCTGTTTTCCCCAGTGGGTTGATTAAATCTCCACTTTTCACCATCACTTGCCCCTTTAATTGTTGTATCAGGATGGGTGGCCAAGCCTAACCTGTTAGAGTCACTGGAGACTAGGCTTTTGCCCTAAAACTGGTGACAGCAGGACTTGGCACCTGGTCACTGGCAGGGAGCCAGTAGTCGACTCTAGTCATCAGGCTTGGGGTATGTTCAGCTTGCTGTGATGGAAGGACACTGGGCACATGAAAGTCACAGAGACTAATCCAGATGTTCTCCATGGCTGTGGTGTTTGGAAGCAGGTAAGGCTGTTTTGGGTTGCCACAATAATGGGGAACACTATTTGGGTCAGGGATGCAAAGTAGCCTGTTTAGAAATGAACCTCACTACAAATAATCGTCTCCTCAGCATTGCCAATCACAGCCATTGATGGAGAGACCATGAGCTCTAATTGGGTCAAATGGAGGGAAGAAAATAAAAAATGGGGAGGCAGGCAGGTCAAAGGACAGGCCCGGGCCAAAGGGGGAGGGACTGGACCAAAGGGGAGAGACTGGATGTGCAGGACAGCTGAGCAAAGGCTGTGACCAGGTAGACAAGTGAGTGACTAAGGCCTTGATTTCAGAGATGAGCTATTCTCCCATGAAGGGAGACTCCCCACTTTTGTCCTCTGAGAACAAAAGCCCAGGTGATACTCTGTATGCAGAGACATCACCTGGAGCAGAGGACCCAGGAGGGTGCATCTGGAGTGTGTGTTGGTGGGTGGCTCAGACTGGGGTGAATGATTGACACATTTGAGAAGGGGGAGGGGGCACAGGAGGGCAGGGCAGGAGTACTAGGCTGGTAAGGAGTCCCAGAGTAAAGAGCACCCACCAGCCGAGTCCCGTTGAGGGCAGGATGGCCAAGCTCTGGTGCTCGTGAAGGGTCATCAGAGCAAGCACTTGCAGGGTGCCACATGAGGGTGGTTAGTCTTACAAGACTTCATGCTTCAAGAGAGAATGCTGATAGGCATTCAGGTCCATAAATCCATTGCCTCAGTTTCCCTATGTCCCAAAGATATTAGGAAACAGAAATTGCTTTAAAAAACATGGATTCATATTCAATTCAACAAGAAGAAAGTCCGGTTCCCACCCCTGTGCCCCTTGTTTCTGTGGCCATCTTATGGTCTAGAAAAAACTAGCACTAGAATGCATGTAGATTTAGTTGGGAGACAGCTAATAGGCATGCTCTACCTTTTGGTGTTGCCAAAGACATCATCTGTTAAATCCATGTTCAAGAGGTGATCAAGTATCAAAAAAAGTCAGAAAATAAAAACTCACAATGTTTTAAGTTTATGTTTTATGTTAGGCCCCATTCATCACTCTCCCAAGCTACATGGGGCAGGTTGTACACACCGGGTTTATTCAAGTCTTTTCCTAGGGGAAGGTGAACTTGGGCCCCAAGTTGCCTCAGTTCCCTATTAGTTTTTTTTTATTCAAGTCTGGATTGAGAGAAAGGGGGGCTTTAATATCCTCTATTTTGAAAGGAAAGAACTTTAAAAAAAATGGAGGTGAGGTCTTCATTCATTCTGGATCTGACAGAGTTCTTTGTTCATGGGTTTATTCCATGAAAGATTTGGAAAGATTTGGCTTCTGCATCTTTCCTTTGGGCATTAGCTTTGGCTCTGACTCCTGCATGCCTGGTAAACACGCTAAGCTACCTGATAGCTAAACTATATACATTCTCACATTCCCTCACAATTTTCTACAAATTATCAAGTGACCGACAGGCGTGGTCGTCATGAAATTTGACTTCTGTCTTTTGGTTTGACTGAACTGCAAGTAGATCCATGTTTCTTTACCAGTTTCTGCTCCCTAATTTCTTTGGAACATGGGGGAACTGAGGCAGTGGGTTTGTGAACCTGAATGTTCAGGGGTGTCTCTTAGGTCTTACATCACTCACATGCAAGAGCAGAGAGCCCCAGTGGACAACTGGGTGCAAGTGAAAAGGTGTGACCACGTGATTGCCGAAGGGTGGGGCACAGCAGCTCTTCAAATTCTCTTCCCATCAGGGCTCCAGCCCAGGATCACAGTGGTAAGAAGGGTTTCTCTCTTCGTAGATTCTTTGCTGTTTCAAATATCCTATCCTTATGGAATGGTATTAATGTCCTGTGTTTACTGCTCCAGCTGGGGGTGTGAACCTGGGAGAGCAGGGTCTAGAAATGAGGCAGACTAAAGTCCCATGCAATAGCCAATTTTATTCAGAGAATCAGACAGTTTATACCCTGAGGTTAAGAATTGTCACTTGGATAAAGTACATAATCACAAAGATAAGCTGCATATGGCAAAAACATGTTTTTCCACAGGGGCACATATACAAATAACAATAGCCAGCAGTAATGGATAATCGGAAGTAAACTCACTCCACCTGGGAGGGCATGACAGCACATTCCACAACCAACCATGTTATGGAGAAACAGGGGTTATAAGACTCTTGTCTTATTTCCTTGGAGTTTTCTCTCAAGGTCTCAGAAATCTCACACAGCTTTGTTCATGGACTGTGTTCCGACACCTAGTCCACTCAACCTGCCATGCAAAAGTCTGTCAATGAACTGATGTGTAAATATCAAAAGCTGTAAACAGCAGAGCCCGGGGTTGAAGCCTGCCCAAGGGGCAGAGCCAGCTGCACCAACTCACCGAGGAAGGTAGGGAGATCACCGTTAAATGGGAATGATGATAAATGGCTCCCATCCTGTGGGTCTTTGTGAGATTAAGACTTTTCCGGAGGAGGGCTCACTCAGGACAGGGTCTGCAGATGGTACCCAGTGTGTGTTAACCGCTTCTAACTTGGAGCTTCTGCCCCTTCCCATTGTCAAGGTGAACATAGCCATGCTCCAATGGTTGGACTGTTTTCACTTTCCATGTTATACTCAGTGATCCCCAATGGGATGAACCCTTGCTTTTTCTTGCTTTGTAAATATTCTTTTTTACTTTTATTACTTTATTTATTTATTTATTTGTATGTGGGGGGGGGCATGTGCATGCACAAATTTAGGTTAAAGGAAAACTTGGAGGAGTTGGTTCTCATCATGTGGGTCCCAGGGATTGAATTAGGTCATCAGGGTTGGTGACAGTCACCTTTATCCTCTGAGCCATCTCATAGGCCCATCTTGCTTTCTAAATCTCCTAGTACCATGTCGAGTATCCAATTATTTCCATCATACAGGCAGATAAAGGTGAAGTGAGGCAACAGGCCCCTCACAGACACCGTCAGAGACTCAGCGATGGATTCTTGGGTGGGAGCAAGAAAGGGGGTGGAGCAGGCTGGGTTTCACCAATCTACATAAGTATCACCCTGGATCTGTCTCCTCTGCCAGGAAGCAGAAGCAGCTTGCTTTCCCCTCGGAACAAAGCCTGTGCTTGTGTGGCTGTCTCTAGAGAGAAATGTGTTTGTGCGTTAGACTGGTAATTAAAGGCTCCCAATAAACCCAGTCTCATTACTCAGCTTAAAGAGCGGCTACATGCTGTCTGGCACTGTGTCAAGTGTCTGCTTGTGCAACACTGAGGTTGTGGCTGTGCGGCTGCTGGAGGAGGGTGCGGCTGGTGTCCAGGGAGCTCTGCTTCTAGGTCTTGTGTAGGGTGGACTGAAGGGGCAGGAGCAAAACCCTCCACCTTCCAGGTTTCGTTATTCCCTTTTCCGAGTATTTCAACAGAGTGCTGGGATGGTCTACTGTCTGGTCTACTGTCTGGGGCACTGAACAGTAACACTGCTGGAGTCAATTGTCAGGAGTTTGACAGATTTCACAATTCCCAGGCAGGTTACACTCTTTCAGGGAGAAAGCTGCTACCCATCACTCCTGTCAGGATGCAGAGTCCATCGGAGCCAAGGTCAGATACCCAGTTCCTTCTGCACAAAACTGAATGTGGTTTCTGCTGTCTTTCTTTTTACAAATATTTGTCTGCTTTCCTTCCTTCCTTCCTTCCTTCCTTCCTTCCTTCCTTCCTTCCTTCCTTCCTTCCTTCCTTCCTTCCTTCCTTCTTCCTTTCTCTCTCTCTCTCTCTCTCTCTCTCTCTCTCTCTCTCTCTCTCTCTCTCTCTCTCTCTTTCTTTTCTTTAGGGTACCATTACTCCAGTCCAGCCTTGAACTCCTTCATGTTGCTTAGGATGACTTTCAATATCTGATTCTCCTGACTCCACTCCAGAAGTGCAGGGATTGCAAGTATGTGCCACCACATCTGGCTCAAATACTTCTTATTAATCACTTCCACTGATTAAGAGAACACTTAACTTTGTAAACGGTTTTCTATTTTGCAAAGCATTTTTGCTGTATCTATACTTTTTTTCTTTACTGTCTTATCCAGATTGGGGCAATATTCAAAGTAGCCATTACCACCACCATAGCATCTGATTTTTATTGACAACTTTCTTTGTACCAGGAACTATTTTAGTTGATATGAGGAGACAGTGCAATTAGAGAAGCCAGAAAGAGAACATGATCTTGAGCTTGCTCTGCAAAATATTGCATTACAGGGGTTTGCTGGGGAACTCAGGATGCATATTTTTTGTCAGCCCCTTGTATCCAAAAGTTGATTTTGGAGCTAGAACAATGGCTCTCGCAGAGGACTGAGGCAAGTTCTCAGCACCTACGTTAGGCAGCCTGCACCCGCTGGTAGTTCTGGTTCCAAGAGATCTGATGCCCTCTTCTGGCTTCTATAGGCATTACACTCACATGCACAAAACCACACACACACATATATATATACATATAATTTAAAATAAACTATTAAAAAAGACAAACTGATTTCAATTTTCTCCATTTTTCTTTTCATGGTTTTCAAGGCTTTCTGTGGTTGCCATACTCTGAATCATTCTGGAAAGGACAAATCACTATAATAATATCCATTAACACCAATGGGACATAACCACTGTGTACTGAGCCTGTAACAAGAAACTTGTAGAGTCTCTAATTTAGTTATCTCAACAACTGCAAAAAATGGGCATAGTTTTTATTCTATTCTCTATAGGAGACTGAGCAACAGACTAAGTGACCTGTCTGAGTGCTCAGAGCTGGTAAATGATGGGCTGGAAAATCTAACCCAGTGCTCATGGTCAAAATCACCAGCTGGACCACAACATTCCTCTTGTTCAGCTTAAACCTGAATCAACTTCAGCCATCATGAAACAACTTTGCTCTGTATGAAAATATGAGAGACCCAAAGAAGTCAAGTGGCCTCCTAAGGAAGCCATGGTTTAGACTTCAGTGTCTATGTTGACAACCTAAGTCCAGAATCAAAACAAAACAAAACAACAACAACAAAACTACAGCATGTCATAAAAGGTATATGTACAGAATTAAATGTGTACTTAACATTATCACTAAAATATTACTTATACTCATTAAATGTCATACACACACACACACACACACACACACACACACACACACACACACACATTTTCCCTTTGCCTTTTTTTGAGATAGAGTCTTACTACTTAGCCCAGGATGACTTCAAACTCAAGATTCTCCTGCCTCAGCCTCTACAGTGCTGGGATTACAGGCATGTGCTACCACATTGACCTGCAATTATTCTTTAATTAAGCTTTTTGGATTTAGCTAGCCAATAATTAAAGTTCATTAATTGTTTCTGCATAGAAATGCTGATGTTTCTGTATAATCCAGAGGCTCAGTTGTTTGGCCTTCTTACTCATCAGCTGGCCAGCTGTTCTTTGGGTCTTTGAGAATTCACCTGCAGGGGCGGAGCCCACTTTTCTAAGCTCTGCCTGTACTCCCTGTGTGTGCAATGTGGCTGCCCTCCCTGTGTGTGCAATGATTAGAATTATGTTACAGTTAAAGAAGACTCTGGGGGAGAGGCTTTGCTTGGGAGCTCAAGCCTGGCTTGGGTTTGGGGCAGGGGTGGGCTGAGTTCCCCTATCTAGAGCTTATTCTGGACAACAGAATGCAGCGCAATACCACACAGAACAGTGAGGCAAATGTCCTACTTGTACCAGGAATGAAATATTTCTGATGCTGAAGAAAAGTTGCTCAAGCTGAGGCCTTCTACAAGCTTCCAAGAGAATTTAGGTTAGAAAAGTAGATTTATGAAATTACCCCAGAGATTATCATCCACCATCTGTTTTGAGAGAAGGTCTCAAGTATCCCAGGCTAGCCCCCAATTTTGTGTAGCCAAGGATGACCTTGAACATCAGGTTCTCTCCTCCAGCTCCCAAGCTATGGGTATGAATGACACATCTGAGTTTTAATGTGGTCGTGGGGGTGGACCTCATGATTAGCAGGCACTCTACCAACTGGTCTACACCCCAACCTCCCATCACCCACCATTTTATGGGCATGGCTGAAGCCTTATTTATTTCTAACTTAATTAGATGAAACACTTTCTAAATCTGCATGGCAGTGACAAAGGGCTTTTCCTTTTTAGAGGAAGACGTCTTCTACTCTACCTACACAGCAGAACAACCAATCACACCTACTGGGGTTGCTTAGGAAGTGTTCACGAAGTCAGGGAAAGTGCACATGCATGTGCCACACTCTACAAAGGCCAGACATTTCCAGAGACAACCTGTCTCCAACCCTGAGTGACCAATTACTTCTTAGTTGTCAGGGGACCAGGCATCAGAGCTTTAAAAGCATGGAGTGTGTGTGTGTGGGGCGGGGGCATATGATTGCTGAAGACACAATGCTATGGAGCTTGAAATGTCACAATTATTTCAATGATCCTATAAAAATGATCTTGAAATCACACATGCCAGAGGGAGCCCATTTCTTACACACACACACACACACACACACACACACACACACACACACACACACACACACTTATAGACACAGAAGTTACCAAATCTCTGGAAAGTGCCAGCACACTGTACTACATACAACTTTATTCATTATCTAAAACCCACAGTTCTCCACCCAGGCTACATGTCATACTTCCTTAACCTCCATACTCCATGCTTTCAAAGCTCTGATGCCCAGTACCCTGACAACTGAGAAGTAACTGGTCACTTGAGGTTGGAGACAGGTTATCTCTGTGAGTGTCCTAGAGAGCCTAATTAGTTAGCATTGAAGACCCAAAGCAAACGTTAACTGAGGGTAAGTAAAGCCAGGCTAGAGCAAATCCTATTGTTTATAAAAAGATTTGGTAACAATGAAGGTGATGATGATGAAGAGTTCTTTATAAACCAGAAGTCCCAGCCAAGAGTCACCTTGCCCACCTGCACTGTACCTCTCTACTGGCTAGTAATCCACACAGGAGCACTGAGCCCCTCTGTTGAAGTAGGGAGAGAAGACTGAGTTGATTATTTTATAATTAAAGAAAGCTCGGGGGGAGAGATTTTGCTCAGGAGCCCAGCACTGCAAAGTGGGTCACCATGAACTGCAGGCCCCATGCATCCCCAACACCAGGAAATACCAGGCAAGTCCAACGTTCTCTCTTTACTTCCCAGCTGACTTTTCCAATGATTTGTTTGCATCCAGAGAGGCTCCAGAACGCCTCTTGTTTACACCTGTCTGTGGTTCCCCAGCTGCCACACTGGTGGGAGACAGGAGCATACATATCAGGGCAACTTTCAGATGCCTGTGCCTCTCAGTCCCAGGAAATGACCTGGGAAGCTTTCCAAATCCCAGGTGCCCTGGCTCAGGCCAAGCTGAATTATATCTAAATCTCGACTTTCTTTCCGAGAACTCTGTGTGGTGATTCTAAAATACAGCCAGGGCTCCTGCTTCCTGGTACTGACGGGATCTGAAAGCTTGGTCTTGACCCCGCATTGCCTGGGAACTTGTTAGAAATGTAAATTCCCAGGTTCCACACTGGACTCATGGAATCAGAGACGGGATCAGCTTAGCAATGAGTGATTCTGTTTGTTTTAGTTTTGTTTTGTTTTGTTTTTTGTTTTTTTCGAGACAGGGTTTCCCTGTGTAGCTTTGCACCTTTCCTGGAACTCACTTGGTAGCCCAGGCTGGCCTCGAACTCACAGAGATCCGCCTGGCTCTGCCTCCCAGTGCTGGGATTAAAGGCGTGCGCCACCACCGCCCGGCAAAATACACCGACCTCCCTGTCGGGGAATTGAACCCCGGTCTCCCGCATGACAGGCAGGGATACTAACCACTATACTAACGAGGAGCCATTTGTTTTAGTTTTTTGTTGTTTTGTTATCAGTCTTAACAAGTCTAGGTGGTTCTGATATGCCACAAACTCTGAAATTAGTCTGTGGGGGCATCATCAGGCAGCTAAAAACTGTTGTTTGTTTAAAAGTGTCAACTCTTCTCTCAGGCCACGGAGTGAAACATGGTAAAACCTGATCTTCCTGCCTCCTTTACCTCAGCTCACCTACTTACTCTGTAGGCAGGAATCTTTTCTCTTTAAGATTTGTTTTTCTTTTTAATCCTGTGTATGTGTCTCTGTGAGAGCAGGTATGCCTCCCAGAGGCCAGAGGCATTAGACATGCCTGCTCCCAGAAGCTGGGGGCAGCTGTCAGCTGCCCAATGAGGGTGCTGGGAATCGAACTCAGGTCCTTTGTAAGAGCAGTGTGGGCTCTTAACTACTGAGCCATCTCTCCAGCCCCAGGGTAGGAATCTTTATCATTCAGGGAGTAGTAGCCCTCTAAAAGCTGTCAGTACTCACTTCAGGGTAAAGACACACAGAGATAAGCAAGCATAATTGAGACATCTTTCTGTCACATGCCTACACTGTCCTGTTTCTTATCCACCCCCCCAAAGGCACATAACCCCAGCAGTGTACTAGAGTTACAGCCACCTTGCGTTCCAGGAACAGCCAAGTCTTATGGGACAGGTCACTTTCTAGACAGCGGCAATTATCTATTATCTGTTACACCCCGAAGTAGGAGTTCCTACAGCTCCAGTGATGTCAGGAACTAAGGTTTTCCTGATATGGAGCAGGCAGGGTGGCTCCCAAGAGCCTTTCTACTTCATAACATTTTACAGCCGGGCATCAGACCAGCACGGCATGAGTGCTGACTGAGTGCAGAGGAGGATTTTAGAAACTTCAGTGGAGTTTCTGCCCTCCCTTTCCTCATTGATTGAGTAATCAGGAGGGTACCTCGTAGATGTCAGCGAGTCTCTCCTTTCCCTCTGCCGCTTATATTTGTCTATTTCTTAACAAAGACTGTGTGGGTTTATTGCCCTGTTTTCCATCCTGGCTTGTTTTAAAGCTCGTCAGGTACTTGGCCTTCTCACGTCTGCAAGCAAGCTTGGCTGTATATGAACATATATATATATATATATAATTTTTTTCTCTAAACTTTTAGGGTTTTTTTTGTGAGGGGTGAGGGGCTAGATTAGCAGGCATTAGCAGGGTCCAGTGTTTTCCTATTCATCCAGAGCTGGACCTCAGGGCACTTCTGAAAATGGATCATTAGTTTTTATTTCTCACAAACAATAAGAACATTTAGCCACCTTGTAGAACTAGACCCGAGACAGTGATCAAACAGACCACACAGCTTGGGACTTTTTAAAGCAAACAATGTATTTCTGTGTGTGCACCTGTGCGAGTTTATGTGCACCACATGCATGCAGATGTCCTTGGAAGCCAGAGGGTCTTCTGATGTGGACGCTGAGAACAGAACTGAGTCCTCTACAAGACCAGTGAGTAGGTGGGTAGGTGAGTAAGTGAGTGGGTGAGTGAGTGAGTGAGTGTTAGTGAGAAAATGAGTGAATGAGAGAGTGAGAGAGAGAGAGAGTGTGTGTGAAAAAGACAGTGTGTGTGTGTGTGTGTGTGTGTGTGTGTGTGTGTGTGAGAGAGAGAGAGAGAGAGAGAGAGAGAGAGAGAGAGAGAGAGAGAGAGAGAGAGAGAGAGAGAGAGTTCCCAACTGCTGAGTTTTTGGTGCCCTGACCAGGACTTCTTGATTACACATGCCTCTTGCCCCACACCCCAGTTCTTCCTGTGTTTAAACGCACAGTGACCAGAAGATGAACTGGGGTCATTTACCCTTTTTGTGTGCTCCTCTGTTATTAAGTTCCTGCTTTTCACCAGGACTCTTTGGGTGCATTGGGATGGATGCGCCCCACTTCTTTCTCTCACTCCCTTTCCCCATGCACACATACATCACACTGTTGCTGTTTTTTCTTCTTCTAGTTTTCTTAATAGCAGATCATCTCAATTCCCACTTCCTGGGATTCTTGGGAAGAAAATACTGAGCCCTGCCCCCCCCCCCCCCCGCCCCCTGGGATGCAAACTCAAAAGCCACTTCCCAGAGAACAGAATAGCCCCAGGAAGAAGCAGTGAAGGCTGCAAATTATCTGCTCCCCTCTAATTAAGGTGCGAGCTTTAGCACTGTTTGCTGGGGCAAACTTTCCAGTCTTTACCTTTTGTTTCTATAGCTGTTTAGCTTAAAACTGCCAGGAAAAAGGAATTATCCCCCCAACAAGGTTTAATTAGATAGCAGGTTGAAGTTCCCTAGAGAAACCTATGATACTGTGGGATGAAGTGTTTATTATGTTGAATTGAGGACAGACGTCCTAAATTTCCCCTAATTAAACAGAGCTGAGGTAAACACTGAGGCTGGAGGAAGGCAGAACTAAGATGATCCTTTGCTGCAGTTTGTACCAAGACAAGTAGAAACAAAGATGACCTGCTCTGACCTCTGACCTCCGGGGAGCTATTTCTGTTTCAGGAACTGAGATCTCTGGGATCAGGAGTTACTGAGATACATAGATGATTCTTTTTATATCTAGGGAGCTCAAAGATATGTCCTCTGCTGTCCTTCCCTCGGCTAAAGGGAAAATTCCTTAGACCAATTACATCCAATAGTTCATTTTATAAAGCAAAATAAAAACAATGGGCGAAGGAAGCAGGGTCTGAAGAGAGCTCCAGGGATTCCAACCAACTGCAATCAGACAGCGTTTATAGAAAAGGGGAGGCGAGAGCCAGCACACAACTAACTGGCCATAGCCTAGTCCAGCCGCCAGTCTATTGGTTACAGCTTAACTGGTTAGTTGTGTACACTGGTTAGTCATGTGCAGCTTAATCAGTTGCCTAGCTGCAGAGCCTCCTGCAACCAACCGTGCCCAGGCGCTGTCATTAGATTCTTCAGTGCCTTGGTCTCTTGAACCCAGTGCAGGTACCCAGGCTGCACCCACAGCCTCCTGCAAGTCTTCCTCGGTGTCTTCAGTGTTCAGAGCTAAGTCTCAGAGAAAGAGAAAAAAAGAGCTGACGTTGTCGTGTGCTTACAAGGATTTGGTTATCCAGAATGCGATGATTTTTCCAAAGCTGGCCAAAGGATGGAAGGCGACACAGCCCAGCACCATGGCCAACAGCCTGAGTTCTCTTCTCGCTCAGGGATCTCTAGTCATGGAAAACTGGATCCCTGACTTTGAAGCCAAAAAGAAATTCAGGATGAGCCTGTATGGGCAGAGTTCGAGTTTATTAGAAGGGGGTTTTTAACATAGATTTAATGCACAGGTTAATAGAAAGAGAGGAAGTTGGAATGAATAAGACACACCCAAGAACATGCTTGTGGACTTCTCAAAGGTGGGTTGCACTTAATTCTCCTCTTCACAGTAGCCGTATGCAGGATTTTCCTGGACTCTGGAGTTATGTCTTCAAAGGCTTGCTAAGGAATTCAAATGAGATGATAAAGTGTTTCCTCTGGTTTTTGGATAGGATTATAGTCTATATGACAACATCCTAGATCACAGTGCTTCAGGAAGTTAGGATGTTTTCATTATAAACAAGTTAACAGTTTTGTTTGTGATGCAGCCAGAAAATGTCTGGGCATGGAATAAGCCCTATATGCTGAGGCCTACTTTGTGGTTTAATGCTATTTAAACATTCTTATTTGAAATACCACTCTTAAAGCAGTACGGTCTCTAGGCAGGCAAACTTCACAGCGAATGGCATTTGTGCTGGAATTCTTGACTCTAGCTGGTGAGGGTTCAGACAGACTCTGGACCCTGGAGTGAAGGGCCCCCTTCCCTTACCATGTCTCCCTAATTTCCTTTGCCTTTCTATCCTGCCTCCAAAGCCAAGCATGTTGGGTCTGCCAGATGGTGTACTAACATTTGATGGTATTTTCCACATTTAATGCATTTTAATCCTCATAACAATACTGCAAAGAAAGTATCGTTGGGCCCAATTTCCCAACTAGAAAAGTAAGGATCAGGTGGTTTGCAAATAGGTTGTAGATCTGCAAGATGAATGGCAGACTGAAGCTGTAATGCAGATGTGTCCAGGCTGAAGGCCTTGTGGGCTGTCCTGGTCCAGCAGGGTACAACATGGAGCTTAGACCGTGGGGTTAGCCAGCAGCTTTGTGTCCAACTATGCATAAACAGATCGGGATGCATGATTTGGGGCCAGTTCTTTGTGGTGTCTTCTGTGTCGAATATTATTTTAATATTACTTTTGTTTATGTTGCATTTGTTGAACTCTGTGAAGCTGTGTTACTGAGCCTGTCTCAACAGCTGATGGTCTAATAAATAAAGAGCCGAACGGCCTTATAGCAAGACAGGAGAAAGGATAGGCAGAGCTGGCAGGCAGAGAGGATAAATAGAAGGAGAAATCTGGGAAAAAGGAAGAAGTAGCCAGAGAAGGAGGATACAGGGGGCCAGGCACCCAGCTACACAGCCAGCCACGGAGTAGAGGTGACAGGTATACAGAAGTAAGAAAAGGAAAGGCCCAGAGGCAAAGGTAGACAGGACAATTTAAGTTAAGGAAGCTGGCAAGCAACAAGCCAATCTAAGGCCAGGCATCCATAATTAAGAATAAACCTCCGTGTGTGATTTATTTGGGAGCTGGGTGGTAGGCCCCCAAAAGAGCAAAAACCGACAACAACAGTCTTCTACAAATATCATGGTAGTTTCTATCCCAGATTATCTTCTTCAAAAAATATTTGGGCGGCAAGCAGCTATGGAAGAGAGAACTGTCTCCTGTGAAGACAGCAGACTTGTTTCCTGCTTAAGATGGAAACTTCATCATCCACAGCATCATCATCTTTGCCATCATCTTTTACTCTGGAGAAAAGCTGGGTACCTTTACTCAGGCCTCTATTACAAGTTAGAAGGCTGTGTCTGGCGGTTCCCTAGCCACAACACAGACCAGCCATGTCAGCATTCACCCTCCCAGTCCCGCCTCTTCCTTGCCCACACAGGACTTGTTTAGCAACGGAAGCCAGTGTGGCCCGTGGTCGAGGCCTTTATCTCTGATCTAGGTGTCTCTTATCTTCTACCAGCAGCAGTAAAACCCCACATCAGGTTCATTTGCTAGCTGACAGACAAGGTGAAGTCTCAGACCCT
The DNA here is from genome assembly GCF_049852395.1 of Peromyscus maniculatus bairdii. NCBI lineage: Eukaryota > Metazoa > Chordata > Mammalia > Rodentia > Cricetidae > Peromyscus > Peromyscus maniculatus. Next base: position 126,371,416 of record NC_134856.1, read on the forward strand.
CCTCCACAGCCCTTAACCAAATCTGGCCTCACACCTTTGTACGCATGCCAGCAGGTCATATTCCTTCATACATCCTCAGCTCGGAGTGCGTGTGGCCAGCAGACTGAGGATTACATCTTAGAATCTTTCTGCATGCCCCGTACTTTGTACGTCCCTGCTATGATCACTAACTCCAAGCAGAGTCTAGAATAAGGCAGGTGGGACTTAGGCAGTGTGGGACGTTAACTTCAGAAAGACCCAAGGCTTACTTACCTTGGGAAGGCCACTGAAAGTAGCTTTAGGCTTTAGTACCTTAGGATGCAGTAATGCGGCAAACATTTTAGAACATCTTGTCATTAACATCTCTATGATGGACACTACAACTAAAAATCAAAGTCAAATGACTCAGGCCTTCCCTCCCTGGGGTTCCTTCTCTCTCGGGACAATCACATTAGGATAAATCTCCAGCCCCCTTCAGCTCCCACCACCCACTCCAGCTCTGACAGCCCCAAGTGTGTTCCACCCCTCCTTAGGCACATCGGGCAGATCCACTCATGTGGTCATCTCTCATTCTTTAAAGACGCCATTGGAGTTGGACCAGGCAATACCTCCAAACAGCACAGAGCTCAGAAGTGACAAATATGTGTCCTTCCCTGGAGGCTCTAGCCACTGCTACCTCCCCCTCCCCCACTCTCAGCATCTACCTTCCTCCGTCTGAAGATGTGCTCTGTGCTCCCAAGGTGGAATACACGGCATGCCAACAGAAACTGCCATTCCTTACCGTCCTTGGAGAATCTCCATAACAGTTCACTTGGGTCAGCCTGTCAGCTGAAAGTGTTAAAAGTCAAGTTTCAGTCTTAGTCAGCGCTACCCCCTCTCTAGTCTCTAGTCCAGCTCAGACTACAACTTCTGGTGAGCAGTCTCCTGTAAATGCTGTTACCATTGGTCACTGAGGCCTTTGTGCCCCTGAGCTATGGGTCAGTCCAGTCTTATGGCAGAGCATCTTGTAGCTGTTAAATGAACTAGCTAGCCTATAAGGAGATGGGAAAAGTTATCAGATATGTCCAGATTATCACATAACACAAGTGCATACCACTACCCAAGGGTCACGAGGGAGAAGAATAAACACGTGTTGAAACTATACTCTGATGCCCACCTATAATTCCAGCCTGTCAAGAGTTCAAGGTCACCCTCAGCTATATATGAATGAGTTCAGGGCCAGCCTGGACTATATGAGACCCTGTTTCAAAAAACCAAAAATGACAACAAAAGCAAGTACTCACCATGTAGCCAAGGCTGGCCTCAAACTTTCAGCCTTTCAGCTTTGGCCTCCTCAATGCTGGGAGTGCAGGCAGAAGCTACCACGCTTGGCTGCTACACACTTTTATATCTACAGATAAATGAGAGCATCAGATGTTTATCAAGCGAATGGAAAACAATATCCACTAACTCTAAAACCATCAGAAAGCCTTCTGAAGGGTGACACATGTTCACATCGAAGAACAGTAGTGTGCTTTCATCATCAGGGTTTAGTTTATTTGTGTATAACAGAAAAGCAAAACAAAACAAACACTGTAGATATTTAGCTCCTTCTCATTTAAGGCAAACTTTTAAAATGTTGGTACAGGGCTAGTGTTGGAACAACCAATGTAAGTACTCCAGCTTTCCTTGGTTTTACATATTTTTATCTCCCAACTCTGCTGCTGCGTGTGGCTTTCGTTCCTAAACTACCCAATGGTTCCATGTGGCTGCTGGAGCTCCAGCAAGTACATCCCAATCCAGCAGTCAATGGGTAAAAGGACAGAACTAAAGTGAGCCTCTTCCTCTTAGGAAGCCTCTTCACACTGCAGTTCTGTTTCTGAGAGGGGAAGGGATAGGAGTTGGGTTGAGCAGCTTCAATCCCTTTTAAGTTGCGCTACAGGTTTTGCTTTGGGATCTCTAATCTCATTTCCCCACAAGGACAAGAGAGGAATTTGGTTCATTTCTTTTAGTCATCAAGCTAATAGTAATGACTTCCTTCCTCTGACATAACTACCATTTTAGGAACAGTACCCTAAACCAAACCAATTAGACACACTTGTATCTAATGACTATCTTTATTCCTTTGATTGTTCATAATCCATAAGTTTGTGTGTGCGTGTCTGCATGGGTAGGTGCACATGAGTACAGATGTCTGCAGAGGCCAGAGGTGCTGGATCTCCTGGAGCTGGAGTTATAGGTGGCTGTGAGCCACCAGATGTGGCTGGGTGCTGAGAAGCTAGCTTGGGGCTTCTGGAAGAACAGTATACACGCTGAAGACCCTTAAGGGCTGGGCCATCTCTGCAGCCCTGGCTTCTTTTCCTTTTTGGAGCAGGGGAGGTTCAAGAGAGGGCTTCCCTCTGTAGCCCCAGCTGTCCTGGTCCTGCAAACTAGCTCTGTAGACCAGGGTGGCCTGGAACTTAGAGATCCCCCCCGCCTCTGCCTCCCAGGTGCTAGAATTAAAGGCGTGCACCACCACCCAGCCCTGGCTTCTTAAGGTTCACAAGAAGTTCATAGTTACCTTTACAACTTCTCTGTTTCCCTGGCTCTAAGTCTCTAAGCTGAGATTCAAACTGAGAAACGGAACTGCCAGGGTGACATAGACTAAGGAATTTTTTTTTTTTTTTTTTTTTTTTTTTTTTTTTTTTTTTTGGTTTTTCGAGACAGGGTTTCTCTGTGTAGCTTTGCGCCTTTCCTGGAACTCACTTGGTAGTCCAGGCTGGCCTCGAACTCACAGAGATCCTCCTGGCTCTGCCTCCCAAGTGCTGGGATTAAAGGCGTGCGCCACCACCGCCCGGCGCTAGACTAAGGAATTTGTTCTAGGGAGTTGGCTTTTGCCTCCTGTGGGCACTTGGTGTTAGCATCTAATGATAGCAGGGTAGTGGGTCAAGGAGAGAAGAGGCAGAGTTAGAGAGAGCAGGACGGTCTGGAATCTCTGTCCACCTCACTGCTTCCAGTTCTGGCTGGAAGCCTCTCACGATGACACTCTGGCCAGGGTCTGAGAGCTGCAGCGATAGGCATCTGGCTGTGTCTCTACACCGTCTCATCTCCACAAACCAGCAGACTAACAATGGGCCACGGTTGCCATGGTAATTCTCCTCCCACCTTTAAATCTGCCCCCTTTTCAAATCTGCTGCAGAATGTCTCTTTGGCTTCTTTTGCTGAGAACCATGTAGGAGAATCAGGGGTTCAAGGTCAGTGTGGACTATACAGAGAGTTGGAGGCTAGCCTGGACTACACAAGATCCTGTTTCAAAAGAACAAAAACAATGTATAAAAAGATTATTTCCTGGTGAGGTAGGACAAACCCAATCCAGTAGCGGAGGGATGAAGGGACAAGCCCAGTCATGTGAGTCTGTAAAAACTGTCTCTAACTGGGTGTGACTAAAGTTTTTGTATGGGTATGAAGAGTATGGAGGTGGGGAGATGGGGTGCAAAATTGTCTAAATAGGGTAAAATTCTGGGCAGGCTGAACCCAGAGCAAACCCAAGCTGGAACTGAGTCCCCAGAAGATACAGATGCCACTGCTCAGCTGGAAGTTCCCATGAAAGGCCAAGGGCAGGAGCTGATGGGGTCAGGGGCCTGCAGGCAGCATCCTAGGACAGGGCAGTTTCATTACTGGGGTCTTGTTGTCTCCCTGTATCCCACATAGACCTTCCGTCAAGAGATGTGAGGTACTTCCGTCCCTTGTCCAATCATAGGAGACAACCTATAGTTCTTGTCACCTTAATGGGATCAGCATCCTTCACCATGCTTGAAAATTCCAAGGGAAGAAAACAAGGCCTTTAAACAGCACGAGTGGAAAGCTTTGCTATATATGCATATATATGTATGTGTGCATGTATATACATATACACACACATTATATATATCCAAGATTGATCATTCTTGATGCTAACCACCCAAGATTCTCTCATCTCTTATTGTTGACAAAAAAAAAATTGCTAAGGACATTTAATCTGCTTGGCACCTTTTCCAGGAAATCTTGTGACAGGACAGATGTGAAAAACTCCTCGGCCCTGTTCTCCTGTAAATTCAACCCTCATTTCAAAAGCCCCAGCTGTCCAGGACCCAGTGCCAGCTGTTCCCTTTGTTGTGGTCTGGTCCTGGACCAAGGGAGCTGTTTCTCTAGAGCTACCCCGCCCTCAGCCCTTCACACCTTCCTAGCTCTACAGGAGCCCCCAAGGCCCCATTCTCTGCCAGCTCAACCTGCCAGCTTGGCCCGCTGCCTCAGATAAGTCTTATCACAGCGCTTATTGCCAGGGGCCCAGAGTTAACGTTTACTTTGTTTCATGAGGTAAATCTTTGAGGGATAAAGGACGAGGGGGAGTGGGAAGTCTCAGAAGTAAGGGTTTCCTGGGGGGGGGGCATGGTCAGTCAGAAACTTCCATCTTGTCTCCTTAAAGTCAATGGTCAGGAGATTTACACCCCTTTATCCACAGCAGGAGAAAACTGGGATTGGGGAAGGCCCATGGAGGCATTCTCCTGTGTTCATTCACATGGTAGCCCTGTGGAGCCTCTTATGTGGATCAGAAACGGCTGTGGAGGAACATGGATGTGTTGGGGCCCACCGTTCTGCATTTCCAACAAGTTCCCAAGGAACATCAGTGTTGTTTATCTATGAGCCCATGGTGGGGGCAAGAACACATGGCACCTGAGTAAGCTTTAACTGCTTGGGATTCTGTCAGGGCCATGACCATTGTTACTGGCCCACCAATGTTTGTGTCTTCCCCAAATTCATATGCTGAAACCCTCGTCCCAGCTGTGGCTCTAAGGAAGTAGTTACGGTTAAAAGAAATCGTAGAGAGAGTGCACTCCCTAGTTCTCCCCCTCCCCTCCCGATCTCTCTCTCTCTCTCTCTCTCTCTCTCTCTCTCTCTCTCTCTCTCTCTCTCTCTCTCTCTCTCTCTCTCTCCTGAAGTGGAGAAGGTCACAGTAAGAAAATGGCCATCTACAAGCCAGGAAGTGAGCCCTCACCTGAACCCAACTATTCTGGCTCCCTGATTCTGAAATTGCTAGCCCTCAGAATTTTAAGAAAGAGATCTTTGTTCCTGAAGCCACCCAGCCTGGGTCATTTTGTTGTGGTGGTTCTAGTTAAGTAATCCAGCCACTGTGGTTCCCAAACCAGGTGTTCCAGGAACTGGTCAATGACAATCTCCAAGACCAAATAAGGTGGAGTTCACTTTCCTAGTCTTTGCCATTATGCTCCAATTTCATCTCTAAGTCAGTGGACCTCAACCTTGACTGACCATTTAATCTGAGAGCTTAAAGGGTACCCGTGCCTGGGGCTATGGAAATGGTCCCCAGGTTTAGAGGACTATTGCTTCTTCAGAGGGTCTCACCTTGGTTTCCACCATCCTCATCTTGTGGCTCACAACTGCCTGTAACTCTAGCCCTAGAAGATCTGATTGATGTCCTTGTCTGGCTTCCATGGACACTGCATTCACAAGTAGACACACACACACACACACACACACACACACACACACACACACACACACGCTATTAAAATTACAATTTTTTTTAAAAAAAAGAAAACACCTGTTCCCAGATCTTACACCTCCCCTTCCCCCAGAGTCTAGCTACACTCTCCTGCATGCATCAGACTCTAGCTATGAATATGGCCTAAAACAACATTGTAAACTTAAGACAGCATAAGGGTTTTTTGTTTGTTTGTTTTTGTTTTTTGGGTTTTTTTTCGGGGGGGGGGTGTAAACTTGACTGCCTAGCTCTCGAGTGTGAACTCTGTAGATGATAATGCCATTTTGCAATGTCAAATGGTTAGACAAGGCTGGTAAGGGTGGCCTGGGATTAGGGTCTTCTTACAGCTGATTTTTTTTTTTTTTGGTTTTTCGAGACAGGGTTTCTCTGTATAGCTTTGCGCCTTTTCCTGGAACTCACGTGGTAGTCCAGGCTGGCCTCGAACTCACAGAGATCCGCCTGGCTCTGCCTCCCGAGTGCTGGGATTAAAGGCGTGCGCCACCAACGCCCGGCAGCTGATTTTTAAACCACCAATAGCCGAGACAGAGAATGATTGCCCAAAGTAAACGTGTCGGGGCAGAGCAGGGGTAAAGGTCAGTTTGCACTCCCTGTGTGCCTCTGTGTGGGTGTGGAAAGGTCGTCAGCGGCAGGACAAGGTCTGTTAACAACAGCTTTCTTCCTGGGGCTGAAAAGGGACTTTGGTCAGGTTATGTGACCGCCCTTCTCCTGACTTCTTGTGGAGGCCTTAGCATCCATGCACTTATGTATTCATGAATCTTGAAATCAGGCTCTAGAACAGTTCTTTTAGCTGAAAAGGGTGGGCCTTCTGAGGAATTCAAACTAGAAGCAGAGAAAACTCCCCAAAGGTCATTGTCAGCACCCAGATGTATAACCTCTTTTCTTGCTTTCTTTGGACTCAAATATCCCTGAAAAGTGCTGAGTTGGGCTTACTATTTTGGTAGGCATGCCTTGTGTGAGGATGTTGGCATCCATTCTCTCATGGAGATCTGAGTTCCTTTTTACTCTGCATCACCACTGAAGAGCCCCCCAAAGAGGAATTCTGAATAGATGAGAGTGGGAGGCAGCTTCTCCTCTTCCTTCATGTGTTTGTCTGGTTTGTATTCATGTTTGTATTTAGTGCTAAGTTCCATCGTGGTATGGCACACTGCATTCTGTCACTTCTGGAACTATGCTACAGTTTTATCTATCACTTATAAGCACAAGAGGAATCCAGCATCCATTGGTGAAGATCCCTCCCCCCCCCAACACACACACATTTAACTTAACCAGTCTATTCTAAGTTCTTAGACGAACAAAGCCACAGCCAGTGGTGCTGGGTGAAGCTGAGCATCCAGGAGGTAGACATGACACTGAGTGGGATAAGAGATCTAACAGCTAGAGATAGCTCTGCTTCTGAGGTAGTTTACCTCCCACACAGCGGGAAGAGGGAATTGCATATCTAAGATATTGCAAACATTCTACATATTCTATCACACTTGGATCCTCCAGAAACTCTATAAGAACAGACATTTCATTTTGAAGATGGAGGAACCAGGTTCTGAGACACTTGATAATTCCTTGGTCCAAGGTCTGAGCAGTGTGGGAACTGATGCTTACACTCTAGCCATGACCCACCACCATGCCTGCTACGAAAAGTCAGCTCATTTCTGTTTTATGGGAGTTTGAGTGAATCTCAAGTCTAGTTAACCTGCGGGAAGTTTCTGAGCGGGAACAGTGTACAGCTGGCTGGCTGCTCGATGTCTCCCCGTGGACTTAGTTTTCTTCTGTTATTCCCTTTCATGACAGTTATGAGCCTGGTCACACCTGGGCAGTATCCTATCACTTGCAGGATCTCTGAGTGCTAATTGGTTCATTCCTACAACCCCCACAACCATTATTTGGTTTTAGAACAGAGCCTCCCGCCCTCCTTTTCCTTTCCTTTCCTTTCCTTTCCTTTCCTTTCCTTTCCTTTCCTTTCCTTTCCTTTCCTTTCCTTTCCTTTTTCTTTTCTTTTCTTTCTTCCTTCAAAGACGTTGTAAGAAAGCAGTTAAGCCAGCCTAAAATTACATAGGAAATTACAGTGCTTTCAAACACACACACACACACACACACACACACACACACACACACACACACACACACAAAAAAAAAAAATCTGCTTTTTTTTTCTTTTCTTCTAGCAATTTTTTAAAATTTTTCTGCAATTTCCAGCTCCCCCTCAGCAGCCTCTATCGCCTCACAGTGATTGTTATTAACACATGGGGGTTGGAGTTTCACAGTAGCTCATCATCATTGCCGTCTAAGAATGTAATAAAAGGTGATCTTAAAGTCATGTTGGCTAGTAAAGGGTGGGTATCTCCATCCATGCAGAGATCCCCTCAGTCCAATATCATGGGAAGATACCTGGATTTCTTTACTCAGTAGCTGGGTGGGTTTTGTGTGGCCTCCGACAAGACCAGGGAAATATAATCTAGAAATAATAGATCTGGGTCAAATTTAAGTCTTGGCACATTAGCAATATAATTTGTTTAATCAATGCAATTAATCAGTGGATTTGGTCCTAATGAAGTTGGGAGCTTTATTTTGTCTCCTCGGCTCCCCTCACCCCTCTTACATGTGGTGGGATTATCCTCAGCATCCATTTACAGAAAGCATTGCAAAACCTCCCACGAGGCTCCCATTTTTCTCCGAGTATTTTTTTCAAGGATGGAGACAAAATTCTGCTGAGAGGATCTAAGGAAATTGTCAAGTTGTCTTTCGTTAGCATACATTAATTAATGAAAGTGGGCATCCTAACATGAGTTGTGGTTAGCAACAGGCACCTTAGTAACCTTAGCAACGGTATGATGAGTTGAAATATGCTTTCAACAACTCCTGATACCCAGTACCTGCATGAGGACCATATCTGGAAATAGGGTCTTTGCGGTTGTAACTAAATTAAGATGATGTCATTTCAGAGTAGGCTGGGCTCAATCGATGGGATTAGTGTTCCAGAAGAGGAGAGGAAAGGGGTTGGAGAGATCTCTCAGTTGGTGAAGTGCTTGGGTCCAGGTCCCCAGCAACCACAGGAAAAGCCAGGTTTGGTGGTGTGCTCCTGTGACCCCAGTGCAGGGTTTGTGGGGGACAACAGAGACAAAATGATCCCTGAGGCTTGTTGACTAGTCAGTTTAGACACATCAGTGAGGTCCAGGGTCAGTGGGAGACTCTGTTTCAAGAAATAAGTAGGAGAGTGATGGAGGACACCTGACATTGACCTCTGGCCTCCATAGCCACTTGTATGCACACATGTATGCATGCACATGCATACACATACACCCCCCCCAAAAAAAAACCCATATATACCACACACAAAAAAATAAAAAAGCAAAAAAAAAAGAAGGGGAAGGTATATGGACATGGGACAAATCCATGAGGTGTCTGGGACAGAGACTATATCCATAAGCCAAGGAATGCCAAGGATTCCTTGGACCAACTGGAGTTAAGAGATGCCGTGGGACACGTCCAAGGCTATGCAAGAATCCACTGCTGTTGTTTTTAAACCACTCAGTTTAGGGCAAGTCATTATATCAGGTCTCGGATATCCACACAGACAGGAGAGAGAAGCTGGCCCTCATGTGGAGACCATAGGCTTCCACAGAAGTGGAAAGCGGCTGCTGCCCCTGTCAGCTGTAGATCAGAGGCAGGAGCCATGAGTATCTCTGGTCGATCACTTGTTAGGCCTTGCAGTCAGTCATTCCACCTGAGGGAGGGGCCTGTGAGCTAGCCTGAGTCCTGTGCATGCTGCTACCCTCAGAGCGGCCTGGGATCACTAAACAGAACTGCACTTCGAAGAGTCAGGTGCTTGGCTGAGTGCTGCAAGAAAGAGGAAATGGCCGGACTTTGTCTATTTCACAACTCCGCCCAGGGCCAGTTTCCCCAGCAAGAGGCAGCACACATCAGCTCTTTCCTACAAGCGACCCAGAAGTTCATTGCCCAATGCTTGCTCTTGCACAACCCTTCCTGGGGTTCACTGCTGCGTTTTCTGCCTTAAACTTTGCCTGCCATCTATGTTTATTTCCTGCCAGGAAGATAATTCAGGGAGCCAACTTAGTTACCCTTGATCTGCTTAATCCAGTGGGTGCTCAAAAATGCTGACAAATAGACTTTTATCTTTGCAAGCAAGCAATGGGGGAATGCCGTGTAGGACAGCACCGAGAACTGGGCTCAGATTTGTTCTTCTCAGTGTTTGGAATGTTGTCAACAAAGGCTTCACTGGAGCCTCAAACTCTCGGAGCTTCCTGGGTTTCAAACAAGCTGCTTTAGCCAAACTTCTGTCTTCCCTGGGCACAGTCTTCACTTAATGACTGGTCAATGCAGATGTATGAAGGCCTAGCCCCCCTATCTTCTGTCACAGTATCTCTGAGGAATCACCTGGAGTCAGAACTTACAGAGCATTGGATAAGGGCTCCGTTATCACTGCGTGGACTTTGGTTGGGCTTCTCCTTCTGTCCTGTTTGTGTCCTGTCATGTCAGTCTTGATCTTAACAGTTCCTACACCTCAGCAAACATCCTGCACACAATCTCAGTCTCAGGATCTGATTCCCAGAGGTCCTGACGGAGATGCCCTTCAACCTGACAATATTTAGAAGAGAGATACATTAACCACCCTTACCCATACTGACATTGAACCTGAAGTGTGTGGAGCAGCAAGGAGTGAGAAACAAAATGTCACCCTGAGTCTGTGCTGTCTCTGTGCGGGCTGGTGACTGCATTGTTCTATTGCTCATGAGTTCCGAGCGTAGTTCATTTCCCATAGGGTTTCACTGAATAAGGTAATAGATAGATGTGGCCATGGAATTTGACTTGGTCCTAGAATGAGTTAAATGGGCCTTTTAAAAGGGTTTCTTCCCTCCTCCCCAGTAGGAAGAATGGCCTTTGGAGTATGCCTGAGTTCTGTTCTCAATGTTGCGACAAAAATATCTGATAATTGACTTAAGGAGGAAGGATTATTTTGGCTCGTGGTGTGAGGGCAAAGCCCATCATGGTGGGAAAGGTGTGGTGTTGACAGTGGCTTTAGCTGTGACAGCAGGAGCCTGAGGCAGCTGGTCACAGTGCATCTGCAGCCAGGAAGCAGGGAGCTGAGTACGCCTCAGTTGGCTGCTCCTTTTCATTCAGTGTGGCGCCGGGCCTTGGATGGGATTGGTCTCCTCACTTCAGTCAAGCCTCTCTCTGTGGAAACACAGTCCCAGACAACCCACAGAGGCATCTCCGTGGGGATTCCAAACCCCGTTGACAATGAAGATGAACCATCACAGCTGTGTTGACTGACTGTGTGCACCTTGGTGATGATGTGATGGGAAGACACTTGGCCTCTGTGGTCTTCCTCACAAAACGTAACTGAGAGAAAAGCCACATCCCAACTGAAGCTACCTCACCAGCTGTCAATACTACCAAGGCTATCCAAAATGAGAAAAGTCTGAGGAAGTGTCCCAGCCAAAAAAAAAAAAAAAAATGCCCAAAGACAGATGACAGCTAACTGCTGTATGGTAACCCAGATGGGACCCTGCATAAAAAGTGGATGCCAGGTAGAAATAAAGGAAATCGGAACAACCAAATTTAGTTCATATAAATGCATTAATATTGGTTCAATAACTGTGGTAAGCAGCAGCACATGGTGGTGTATACTTGTGATCCCAGCCTTCAAGAAGTTGAAGGAGGGTCATGAGTTCAAAACTAGCCTGGACTGCATAGTAAACTCAATATCAACAGAGGCTATATAGCCAGATGGTCTTAATAGCAAACAACAAATAAAAAAATCATAATAATTGTATTATCCTCATCTGAGATGTTAGTCACAGCTGAAACTAGGAAAAGAATACATGTGAATTTTATCTTTGCATTTTTACATATATAAAAATTCATCTATGATTAAAAAAGATTTAAAAATTAAATTTAAAAAGCACATCCAAATTTCTAAAAGTATTGGTGGTTTCATGTTGGGCTAAATACACACATCTGTGTCTTCCCTGGTCTTCTCTGACCTTTTGTTATCACAGCCATAAACAGACACTGGAGTATAATTATGGCAAGGACACCATGCCTCTGTCATTAGTCTATGTCTCTAAGTCACTGTTCCTTACATGCTTGAGATTTTTCATTCTATACATGCATGTATGCATGCGTCCGTCCTTCCAATCCAGTGGTCCCCAAGCTCCCTGAGTCAAGATACCTCTACAAATCACTTCTGTTATGTGATACATTGATTGCATTCTGACACTCCCAAGACTGACAAAAATGTTTGTTTTGAATCAGAGGGCAGAGCTAGCTATTAAGCTGACCGAAATTAACCATAGAAGTTTTGGAGGACTGAGGATAGATAGACACAAAACGTAGTAGGGTGGGGCTTAGAGAGGGTCTTGGCCCTTTTGGATGGAGGAATGAAAGATATAGGAGGTAACTGGCTACTTTTTCACTGCTTCTCTGATCATTCAGGTTCTTACCCCAATATCTGCCACCCGAGTTTTTATTGATAAAGAATAATTAGATAAATGCATCACATTTCTCTACCTTGGCCACACGTGAAATTACCTGGGAAGGACTTACCTATAAGGTCTCCCCCAGCTGCCCGGATGACCCACTTTGCAGCCCAGATGGAGAATTGCTAAGTGCTTCCCCCAATGCCTGTCAGCTGTGTTATGGGTGGTCCTACCTACAGACATCACCACCTCCAACTCTGCCTTATACTCCTACTGCAGAGAGCTAAAAATAGAAGGATTTTCTATTTCAACAACTTGAGTGAAGAACCCTCCTTTACCCTTTAGTAAACAGTTTCGCTTCACAGCTATTTGAAGTTGGAAAACAGAGACGGGCCTCTGTAAAAGGCTGTTTATCCCCAATGGTGGTGGGTGACAGTAGCAACATGTAGCCGACAGCACTGACCAGTCAGATCCCGGGTGGGAGGGACAGTTGAACAGGGGCTTATTGGCTGAAGAGCAATCCTGCCTTTTCTTTCTACACCCGACTTGACGATAGAATAAAAAGGAGCTGATGTCGGGATGGGAGAAAGAAAGCTCATCTTATTTCATCTGATTTCATTTTTAATGTAATGGGACCTCTGGGTTCTCCCAAGGGATAAACAAGAAGTCTCTAAGTTATCCTTCCCTCTACCAGAAAGGCTATGTAATAGAATTTAGAGCAAAGGCTCAGTCTCCAGGAGTCCCCGTGGACACCTCGCTCAACCATCCCAAGACTCCAATAGAGGAGTAACCATGAAAGGCAGACCAAGGAGATTTAATCAGTGTGTAATTAGTGAGGCCATACTGGAACAGAAACAGATACAGGGGTTCAGCGACCCTCAGATTCATCTTCAGGATACTGACATGATAAAATAAGAAATGGGGCAATGGGGAAAAGGTACGCATAACTTAGCAGTATGATCAAGATGTGGTGGAGTCTGGTAGATCACTGTCTACATTCTAATGCAAGAAATCCTCCTGCTTCTCTGTTGTGCATGGGACTCAAGGTAACTGCATGTTTAGGACAATCATTAGAGGCATTTGGATGCCTTTTTGGGATTCTGAAATAGATCATTATAAAAAGTTGATCTATTTTTATTTATTGATAAAAAGTGATAAGAGGTCTCAGTTACTCTTTGTCCTTTCTACTTTGAAGGGGGACAGGATGGGTTATATGTGACCAGTTTTCATATGGACACTCCATGAGTGAATGACCCGCCTATGTGCAGAGGTAAGCACTGACCCAATATAAAGGAGGCAGCTGTAAAATGAAGGCAGAGATGCCCGGCTTTCAGCCTGCTCATGGTTACCTCATGGGCACAAGAGGAGGGTCTATGGTATTAGCAAAAGCAACTTCCAATAGCCCGTCACCATGGGGCAAATTAGAGTGAACTTTGAGAAGGAAACTAGACAGAAGCCACTTCACCCTGTATTAACTCTCTCAAGGTATTCTTCCCCAAGACAGCGACTTTTGCCCCTTGGGTGTCCTTGTGTCATTGTTGACTCTAGAAAATGGATGCTTTTGAAAAAGTCGCCTTTGCTGGGTGACAGCATCCAGGTTGACTGCAGAGACGTGCCTCTGTTCCCCTCTGCAGCATGACATGGGAGTAAAGAGGTTCAGAGTACAGGTCTTGAATTTGTTTAAGCTGGGTCCTGGGAGTCGAAGGGCGGCTTGCACAGGCTTATTCACCACCATTACTGGTCAATTGCTTTGACCTATTGACTTTGCAGCTGGCCAGGCGCTCCATTACTGCCCAGGCAGCAACAGTGTGTCCCCAACTGAGCAAATGTTGACTTAACCTATTGGTCTCCTAATAATGTTATAAAGTCCACTCCGCTGGAATGTTTATTCATCGCCCTTCAAAGAGTGTTTGTACAAAATTAGAATAGTGCCACTCCACGGGACTCAGTATAAACTGCCTCTTCACAGGACAAGGGTAAGCAAAATGCTTTGTATTTTAGAAAGCAGTGATGCCCCAATCCTTGTTGTTGAGCTTCTTTTTACATATTTAAGGCATTGTTCTGCCCATGCATTTTGCTGTGAAATATTATTTACTTTAAATAATGAAGACATACATTAACTATATCTGCATGGTATCTCTATTTTTGTGATTTCAAATGGTTTCCTTTTTTAAATGAAGCACCTCTGGGCCTGAACTTGTTCATTTCTCTTCCCCAGAGGCTTCTCAAATATTTTGATGTAATATAAACACATTTCAAACATTAAAAGTCCTTAAAGCTTTAAGGTCTAAAATGAAATATGGTAACATAATAAATATACCATTTGATCCAAATTTTTATGTCATTTTAAAAAAAGGAGTTAAGCCCTGGTTCCAACCTCCAACTTTGAAAAATAACATAAGGGGCTAGTGGTGTAGCTCATTAGTAGAGGGCTTGTTCAGCGTGTTTGAAACCCTGGGTTTGATTTATAGATAGAGGGAAGAGGAGGGGGGAGAATGAGAAGAGAGAGGAGGAAGAAAAAGAGAAAGAGGAGAAGGAGGGGGTTCATGAGGAAGAAGGGAGGATGAGAAGAGGAAGGAAGAGGGAGGAGGGAGGGGAGCAGGGAGCAGAGAGGGAGAGCTTTCCATTGTCCTCTGAGCAACTGGGATAAAGCACACCACTGGATAATGCATGACTTTCCAGTGTCTCTACTGCTTGCCTGACCACGCCTCCTGACCTGCTGACCTGCTGACCTGCTGACTTTAGTTACCTAGGGTAAGTCTTAGTGTCACCCGGTTTTTAATTTGGAGAAAGAACACTCACTATAGACTGGACAATTACAACATATTCATGTAAAACTTGTATATACTCTATTTTCCAGTGGCTGTCTCAGCAAATTAAGCTAGCTGTAATCTTTTCACTATCATTTGTTAATAAGTTATTGAAAAGAAGCAGTATTTTGATAAGCGATTATTTATGTGAAATGTTGGTTGTTCAGAGCCCTGTGGACCCATCTACAAAATGGAACACTATTTGGCAGTAGAGAAAGGAAATCATAAAATGTTTGGGAAAATAGATGGGTCTATTTTGAGGTCACCCAAACTCAGAAACAAAACAAAACCACATTTTCTTCCTTCATATGTGGATCCTAGCCTATATTGTATACATGTTTATATGTAAATAGCCACAAGTGTAGTGTAGTGTAGTGCAGTGTGACACGTAGAAAGGACACCAAGAAAAGAGTGATTAGGTGACGAGGAGGGACAGAGTGTAGGCAAAGGACACATGAACTGCGAAAGGGGATAGGAAGTTCATTGTTTTTCTAGTTTCAGCTCTGCCATAGTTTTTTCTTGTTTCTGGTGGATAAGACAGACCGAGAAGATGAAACTGATCGTGAACGTGTGAAGCTGTAAATGGGCTCCGTGGCTTCAGAATGGCCATTCTAACTATACAGAAAAGAAGTTTACTGAGGTCTAAAGTTTGAGACTGGGCAACCATTTGCATGGCTGTCTTAATCTAGCGGTGTGTTGTTTTCATTGGTGAGTCTATTACAATAAAGTGATTTTTAAAAAGAGAACTCAACACAGTGTTTATCATAATGAACCACTTATTTATTTTTTCCTTCTTTTTGCATAAATGTGTATGTGTGAAATATGCATTTGTGTGTATGTGTATCCACATATGTGTGGGAGCATGTGTGTGTGTGTGTGTGTGTGTGTGTGTGTGTGTGTGTGCAGGTGCTAGTACACAGGGAGGCCAGAAATTGACATCAGATGTCTCCCCCAATCTCTGCCTACCTTATGTATCAAGTCAGGGTCTTCTGTTTCAACCCAGAGCTCACTGATTTGACTAACCAGCCAGTTTGCTGTGGGAGGTCTCTTGGATCTGCCTCCTGAGTGCTGGAATTACAGGCAAGTAATCACACCTGCCTTGTTTTGCTGTGGGAGCTGGGAAATGCAGGTAATGGGTTACTTACAAGATTACGGACAGGTCAAAAGTGGCTACATTACTGAAAGTCTACCCCAGCATAAATGATGACTCATGTGAACTGGAACCCTGAAGGTCTCTCCAAGATTTGCAGGCAGGTGGGCAGTTGGGGAATCTCTTCACCTCAGCACTTCTTATTGCTTATGTAACCTTGGGAGGGACCAGGACATCTAGCCAGTTTCAAGGACTTCCTGAGACTTCTCAATTGTCTATTTCTTGAATTCCAATGGTCTGCTTTTAGAACTTCTTAAGCCTTCAAGATCTTCCCTTGGGGTGGAATGTTTCAAATTGGTACTGTACAACAGCATCATGCTATTGATTCTCTCCAGAGCTCTTATCATTTCCATGAATATTTTAACATGTCTGTTGGTGTACATGTATACATTGGGGGTGAATTGAAGGTTAAAAGATAAGTGTATGACTCACTTTGGTATGTTACTGATTTCCAAGGTAGCTACGTTAGCTGTCTGCCATTTCCACAATGTCACCAGCTGAGTATGAGGTTTCCTTTTTTCCACAACCGGATAAATTTGATTCTGGCCTCAGCTTTGTTGGTCTTTCTAACCCTTTTGTGAAATGTGTAGAGGTGTTGTATTTTGGTTTTAATTTGCATTTCTCTGGTAAGTTACAGCGCTGAGCATCATTTTATATATTTATTGGACATTTATTTGCCCTCCCACCACATCCTGTGTATTGTCTGTCCAAATCTCATGATTTATTTATTTATTTATTTATTTATTTATTTATTTATTTATTTATTTACAGTTTGGATGTCTCTTCCTTGATATGTATAATAGACTTTTTTGTTTTTGTTTGTTTTTTGAGACAGGGGTTTCTCTGTGTATTTTTGGTGCTTGTCTTGGAACTTGCTTTGTAGACCAGGCTGGCCTCGAACTCACAGAGATTCACCTGGCTCTGCCTCCCTAGTGCTGGGATCAAAGGTGTGCACCACCACTGCCCAGTGTATAATAGACTTTTATGAGCCACTTTTTGACTTCCTGTATTAGTTAACATTTCAACTGATGTAATAAAATACCATGATCAAAAGCACCTTATGAAAGAGTTTATTTTGGCTTATGGTCCCAAGGGGATTAGAGTCTATTATGGTGGGACGCACAGCAGCAAGCGGCAGGCATGGCGGCAGAAACAGGAGGCTGACAGAACATGTGCTTAAGCCCAAACATCGAGTAGAGAGCATGAAGTGGAGCAAGGCAATGAGCTCTGAAAACCCACTCCCAGAGGTGACATCCTCCAGCAAGGCTGCACTACCTCCCCAAACAGTGCCACCAGCTGGGGACCAAGTGGTCAAATACCTGAGCCTGGGGGGACATTCTCATTCAAACACTTTCTCTTCTCCGAATTCTTTAAATGCTTCCTTTGCTGAAAGTGCACAGGTGTACAGCATGACAGAATGGACATATCTCACTATGAAGCATGGACATCTCAGTCTATTTATTGTAATGGTTGATTTTGGGGTGTCCCCTTCACTATAATGAGGAGTGACAGGAAAATGGTAAAGCATACTTCTGTGAGGAAGTTTCCAAGAAGCTTGACGGGTGGGTCAGCAAAGCGAGTGAGCAAGAGCCATCCTTCAGTCAGCTGAGGGATGAAAGAGAACAGGAAGGCAGGGGGAAGATGCCATCTGGCTCCTCCTTCTGGAACAGAGCACCTTTCTCTTGCTGCTGACCCTCAGATTCCAGGTTCCCCCACATTTAGGCTCTGACACTTGAAGGGCTCTCTTCCTTCAGTCTTACACTGCTCGCCTCCCTCAGATGGAAGCTTCTGGCTACTTGGATGTCACACTGCTGACTTCTCTGTCTCTCAGTTCCCACATGTTCACTGCAGGATTGTCAGCCTCTTTGGTTCTATGTGCCAATATCCCAATTCTGTAGCATGTACATCTATTTATAGGTGCACATGTATCCATGTCTATCATCTGTACCCATATACATACTTATATTTAAACTGTTGGTTTTTCCCTAACTTATAAGAAATGAAGCCCATGTTAGTAGGGTGGTAAGGCCATAGGCAATTTCCTTTTGTGAGCATGTACGTATGTAGGTGTTTATGTGTCTATAAAATCTACAAGAATCTGTAGCATACAATAGACATTCACCAAATACTTGCTAAATAAAGGACAGAAGGGAAAAAATAAAAAAAGGAAAAAGGATATTGGAGAAATTATTCTGTTGGTGCCTACCTAGCAAGCAAAAATCCCTGTGTTCGCATCCCAGAACTGTATAAGTCAGGTGTGGTGGTGCGTGACTGTAATTCCAGCATTCCAGAGGTGGAAGCCAATGAAAAACAAAAGAATGTCTGAGTGTGGTGGTGCACACCTTTAATCCCAGCACTCCAGAGGCAGAGGAAGGTGGCTCTCTGAGTTTGAGGCCAGCCTGGTCTACATAGCAAATTCCAGACCAGCTAGAGTCAAAACAAACAACAAACAACTAACTAACCAAACAAAAGTCCACAAAGAATTATTATATCCATACTTCTGCATCACTTTGCTATGTCCGCAATATAATTGTTTTCATTTTCAAGGTGTATAAAATTTACATTTTGCTTTATATTATGCTACCTTCCACATTTTATCTGTAAGCTGATATTTAAAACTCAAAGAAATGAAGAGGATAGGTCTGACACTGGAATATAGCTACAAAAACCCACCCAAAACCCTCTAGTCCTTTATCCTTCTAGAACCTTGCCACTCTGTAGCAAAAACTGGAATCATCTCAATTTCCCTAGAACTTCAGTGGTATTTTGTTGACATCTTGCTTGATGGAGTCCAGTAAAAATGATACTTTTTGTATCTGTTGTCTTATTCTAGATCCTAACAGCGATATAGATTCTATAGATCCATCCTTAGGAGAGGGAGTTTTGGAACCCTAGTCATCATGGAGGAAGTCTGACTACCCTGAACCGCCATCCTGGAGAAACCTTCGTATCAGGTCACACTGACATGGAGAGGGAGGACCACAGCACCCCCAGGTGCCTAGCTTTGCAGCCTTCTCAGAAAAGACGCTAGATTTGAGAGTGAAGAAGTCCAGGCTGGGCCAACATCTAACTTCAGAGTCTCCCACATTACTTTGAGCCAGAACCACCTAGTTGACCTATCCCCAAATTTTGTGGTCACAGAAATTATGACCAACAATGACTGATTATTGTTTTAAGCCGTTACATTCTGGGGTAATTTGTCATGTAGCAGGATCACTGGAACACTTCCTGTAAAACCAGTTAGCGTGATTGAGTCAATAGAAAAAAATGAACCTTGCTCTGTTTTATTAAAGTGTGCTTCTTAGAGAAAAATATTCTATTTCACAAAATGAAAGCAATGCCACTTCTTACTCCAACTATTCAAAACTATACCACATCTTAGCATCTGAGGAAAAGTTTGTGCAGCTATATTATTTTCCCAGTTCTCACTTTTTTTTTTTTTTTTTTTTTTTGGTTTTTTGAGACAGGGTTTCTCTGTGTAGCTTTGCGCCTCTCCTGGAACTCACTTGGTAGCCCAGGCTGGCCTTGGACTCACAGAGATCCGCCTGGCTCTGCCTCCCGAGTGCTGGGATTAAAGGCGTGCGCCACCACCGCCCGGCTCTTTTTTCTTATTATCCATAAAGATAACTGCTCTGACTTTCACACTGAAATCTGCTTCCTTCTTGAAGACATTCTCCATTCTTCTACCTTGCCATACTGACTTCGGTTTGCTCCAAAGCCGTCAAGTTGGGAATTCATTTCGGCACTCTTTGGGTCAGCACTCATACTTCTGGATCTTGTTCTTGGATTCTTGGTTATATTAATTACTTTTCTATTGCTGTCATAAAACATCATGACCAATGCAACTTATAACAGAAAGTATTTAATTGGCTTTATGGTTTCAGAAGGGACTAGAGCCCATGGTGGTGGAACTCAGTTTCATCTCAAACTGAAGGCAAGAGAGGCAGAGAGAAGACTAGGAATGGCAGGAGTCTTTAGAAATCTCAAAACCCACCCCCAGGGACACATCTCCTCTTCAAGGCCATACCCCCAATCCTTCCCAAACAGTTCCACCAACTGGGGACCAAGCACCCAAACATATGAGCCTGTGGGGGAATTCTCATACAAACCACCACTCTGTTTCATTAGAACACATATTTAAGTAATTTTTGTGTGATGCACACACAACACACACACACACACACACACACATATACTTGTTTGTGTCTACGTGTGTGTATATGTGCATACCTGTTTGTGGGGGTGGGATGATTTATGTGTATACAGGTACACATCTGTATACATGCACATGGAGGCCAAAGGTCAATGCTGAGAGTCTTCTTCAATTGCTCTCAAACTTATTCTTTGAGACAAAATATCTAACTAAACCTAGAGTACACCAATTCAGATGGACTGGCTTGCCAGCAATCTCCAGGGATCTTTCTGGGTCCAACTTTCCAGGGCTGGGATTAGAAGTGGGCTGCCTCACTGGATCTTTATAAACATGATAGAGATCCAACCTAGGTCTTCATGCTCATTTGGCATACGCTTTTCACCTGGGCCATCTCTCTAGCCCTTATTTAAGTAATTTCTGTCTGAGCCAGGGCCTCCTGACTGGCCTGGAGTGCACTATGTAGACGCGGCTGGTATCACATTCACAAAGATCTGCTTCCCGAGTGCTGGGATTACGGACTTGTGCCTGCATGCCTGGATTACTTAAGTAGTTGTTAAAGTTTGCATGGCACATAATGTTTCTGCACACAAGGAGGTGGATTTCATTGGTAGGTGTGTTTACCCAGAAGGCTATTCTCTCAATGAGAAGATTGATTGCTCTGTCACAGTGAAGCTTCCATGTAGTCAGCAAATTCAGCTACCGCAATTACCTGAGGCAACATCTGTGTCATGGAATTCAGCTTTGGAGTAGAGCTGGGTTTTTGTTTCTTGTGGAGGCTCTAAAGCCCTTCAGGCTGAAAAATATGTCTGCCTCCACTCAGTTCCTCTATCTCCTCCTTGGAGAATGTGTCCTCTGAAGACTATGGTTATTATGCTGCAGCTGGAAGCAAACATCTGGTCTGCACATGGAGTGTGGATAGTGTGGGTGTGTTGTGTGATAAACTTCCCTGATACCTCCCCAAACTCATGCTTGTTCTTCCTACCTACTTGCTCCAAGCTTGGTGCCCCTCTAGCCAAAGCCTGTGACTGAAGCCTTCTTAGTAGCATGTGTTTGGCCTCTGTAGAGCTCAGCTTTGGAGTGTCAGTGGGCACTATTTGCTTTCTAGTTTCCAGAAACATCTTCAAGTCATCAAATGTTTCTTCTGTTTTCAACATTCTGATGGACTGTTGCATCCTCCATATGTCTTTACCATTGATCAATGCGGTCTAGGAGAATTTCTAACGAGGCCTAACCTTCTAAATGGCTTCAAATAATATTATCCAGCTGACAGATCATTTATGCCTTTTTTCTAAAATAAAGATAAATGTTAACTTTCATTTATTTTTCCTTTCCCTTTCTCTCTTCCTACCACTCACCTAATACCCTGAGGCCATGCTGATTTTTATAGTGGAAAAACTATGGGTCTGAAAAGGCCAAGGAGCTGCTGTATCTTGTCCTCTGTCGCTCCCTAATAATGAAAGCAGCACAGTTACAGGCTTGGCCTGGGCAGAAGACAGTCTGCAGTGGAGTTCCCGGTTACTCCCCGTGCCAGGCAGGTGACGAAGGCCATGACGCGAAGCTCGAGGCCTCAGCCTCTTGGGGAGAGTGACACATTTCTCACAAGATCTTGTTTTGAGCAGATTAAGCAATCTGTCAATGGCCACTGGCAGCAACAGCTTCTGCAATAGTTGACCGTCAACCCAGTCATGGGGCAGTCACCTTGTTATTCTCTTTCCCCAGATAATGCAGTCTTAATTAACCCGAGTTATGAGATGTTTATGAGTTTAAGTTTTATTTGCATAACCTTCAATCCTAGCCTCCATCTTAATCTCCAGATTCCAGGGAGGAGGGCAAAGACAGGCGAGAACAAGTTAAAGCCAGATGCTAGAGTAGCGTGGACGTAATTATCCTCTGTGGTTTTACAGCCTTTGTCATTTGCTCCTTCAAAACATTGCACTATATGCAGTTTACGTGTTTATTAGACATTTATCCAATAAACTTGTTTCCCCCTTGCTACGTGCAGCAGTGAGAAGTACAGAGATCGTTACAGGAATACAGAGGTGGGAAGGACCACTGTGTTCCAGTCCAGACAGGCCAGGCTTCCTCAAGGAGGAAGAGATTGAACTGAGCTCCAGAACGGATGGGATGTCGCCTTATGCTGATGAGGCCTGTGACAACCCAGGACGAGAATGCACAGGATGGGAACAGAACCAATGCTAGAGGGAAGATTCTGGCTAAACACGAGGGTGGTGAGATGTTGAAAAACCAGCTCTCCTTTGCCTCAGACACTGGTCCTCTAGCAGTCCACTCCCTCACCCCAGAGCCTTCTGTTTGATCTGCTGAGGAGTAGAGGTTCAGGAGCGACTCTGAGAGGGATTTCCTCACAAATCTCATTGAAACTTTAGAGTAAAGAGACACAGAGTGAAACACCCACACCAAGAGAAGGCTGGGAAGACGAGAAGAGAGACACACAAGCTGGGAGAGGAATGGGAAGATGAGAAGAGAGACACACGAGCTGGGAGAAGAATGGGAAGACGAGAAGAGAGACACACGAGCTGGGAGAAGAATGGGAAGACGAGAAGAGAGACACACGTGCTGGGAGAAGAATGGGAAGACGAGAAGAGAGACACACAAGCTGGGAGAAGGTTGGGAAGACGAGAAGAGAGGGAGATGAGGATTTCCACACAGTGAAGAATATGTTTGATGAGCACCAAATAAGATGGAGACCCTAGGTCCACTCGAGTCCCACATCATTTGGAGCCTGTGGGATCTGGTTCAGCCAAAGAAATCTGGGAAGAGTACTAATTTTGTTTGTAAGAAAGATGATGGCTGTCATGGGGGGGAGGGTAAGATAAGCGGACTTCTTCCACCGTGGTAATTAATTTCATCGACATCTTGACTGAGTACCTAGCTAACTTTTTCTCTGCCCCCCTTTTATTCAGTCTGTGACTGCAGGCTAGGGGATGATGCTGCTCACCTCTGGGGGTGGAGTGGGGGTCCTTCCCTTCTCAGCTAATCCTCTCTGGACATGCCTTCAGACATACTCAGAATGAGACTGTATCTTAGGAAGAAGGGAAAAAAAAACCAACAACAAAGGAACAAGTCCAAGTGGGCTGTAGAGCTGAGTGTAATAAATGGACCTGTTTATTTTTCTGAGAAAACTTGGGTGACTTTCTGACTTCTTCGTTGGAAAGCCTTTCTGTGACTCGATAGAGTAAAAGAAAAGATCAATAAGCCTGTCCAAGGATACGTGAAACCATTTTCAGTGGCAAAATATGCCACAAGCAAAGTCAGGAGACAAATGACCAACTGAGAGACTCATTTGCGACGTCTGCTAGGGAGGGCTTAAACTCTCTCCCCGTTAGGTAAAGCACTCTAAAAATAAATCAACAAGACTGATAGGAAAAACGCAAATTGCACAAAGAGACAATTCACTGAGGAAAAAGAAACTGGCTTTTAAACAAAATTTTAAAATATTCAACCAGACTTACAGTAAGAGGAATTCTGATTAAAATTATACCGAGCAATTTCTCACTGTGAGACTGGAAAACAACCCAGAAGTTGAACCAGCCATCCATTCTGTTGGCCCAGTACCTGACACTTCATATAACGACCCCATATAGACAGGGTCATAAAAGCTTAAGGCACCTGTGGTGGTTTGAATGCATATGTCCCCCACAGGCTCACGTATTTGACTCGGTCCCCAGTTGGTGGCACTGTTTCAGGAAGCTATGGAGCCTTGAGGAGATGGAGCCTTGCTGGAGGAACTTCGTCACTGAGGGACGGCTTTGAGGGACTTTAGCCTTGCCTCCCTTCCTGTTCCCCCTCACCACCCCTCTTCTCTGCGCCCCCCCCCCCCCCTGATTCCGGTCCCTGCCTCCATGCCATCCCTTCCCAACCATGACGGGCTCTGTCCCTCTGGAACCATAAGTCAAAACCAACCCTTTCTTCCACAGCCGGCCTCGGGTCACGGTGTTTTATCACAACAACAGAAAAGTAAATTCAAACTCTGAGCATCAAACGTCATAGCTTCTTTGCTTGGAGTGACTGAAAGTTGTGCTTAGCTCTTTCACACAGCTTCATGTTTGCTTTTAGACACACACACATACACACACACACATGCACACACACATGCACACACATGCACACACACACATGCACACACGCACACATGCACATATGCACACACACGCACACACACACATGCACGCACACACACATGCGCGCACACACACACACACATGCACACACACACACATGCACACACACACACATACACACACACACACACATACACACACACACACACACACACCCTCACACACACACACACTCACAGGCCCTCTGCAAACACCAGGCGAGGCCACCCACAAGGGCAGTGTGCTGAGCAGAGCAGTGTCCCAGGAACATTTGCCCTGGGACCCATGATATAAACCAGTCACCTCTGACCTATATTGTCGTCTTGCTCCCTCTTCCTCGGAGTTTCCTTTGTGGGATTCACCAGAATCTGCTGGGAAGGAGTTTAGATTCCTGGGTTGTTTTGTGTTTGGTAGTGTTCAGTTTAGTTTTTGTTTTTGACTAAGAATTATCTCAGTCTGCAACAGGGGAAGAAACTTGCTTGGAAATTTGTCTGCAGCAGACTACGGAGACCACAGGGGTGTAACTGCTCACTAGACCAAGTTCCTCATTCCTGCTTCTGTCTTAGGCAGAGTGACGGTCACTTTCTGGTTCTTGGTCTGTGAGGGTTGTATGCACTTGAGTCAAGAGTGGCCGGGGGATACATACAGTTAACAAGAGGTGGCCCTCAAGTCTTGATTCCAAAGTCACTTCCCATCTGATAATCGACTTGTAGATTTATTTGACTTATTAAGACAGAATAAGACAAGGAACCAAATTAACCTCCACCCCACCCTCACCGCCAAACCTGGACATAGAGATATAATGTTCAAGTAAATCTCTCTTCAAGAAGATTCATTTCTTCCCTTCTCTACTCACTCACCCATTCATTCACACCATCAGCTCTCACACAATGAACACCTATCACACCAACTGTGCTCCGGTCACAGAGATAAAGATAGAAATATGACTGTGGCAGCTGGCATGATTGAGGGGGAGAACTTAAATCAAAAATAAATCAGAAAAGCTTTTAAGTTCTCAGGGTGGTGAAGAATCTCAGAGGTCATCTTCTACCCTTCAGGTTGCAGATCAAGGAACCAGAGCGTAGAGCACCCCTCCCCCAAGCCCCTGACCAGCTACTTAAGGGCAAAGCCAAGGATAAGCTCCAGGTTTCACCTTGCCCAAATGCAGCACTATTTCCGCTAC
This sequence comes from Peromyscus maniculatus bairdii, assembly GCF_049852395.1. Taxonomy (NCBI): domain Eukaryota; kingdom Metazoa; phylum Chordata; class Mammalia; order Rodentia; family Cricetidae; genus Peromyscus; species Peromyscus maniculatus. The sequence continues at coordinate 126,396,761 of NC_134856.1, forward strand.
AAATCGCTGCTTCTAGATCAGATCTGAAATGTGTGGATGAGCAAGAAGGCTAAAATCAAGTTCCAGAGAGTAAAATGATGACTTAATTTTCCTATTTAAGATTTTGGAAGAAGAGCATTCTTCGAGGACAGGTGCTAAGTGGGTGAGGGAAATGTATTTAATTAATCATTTTGTGATGCAACCCCAAATATGGGCTTCTTGGGATAACATCCCTTAAGATTTTAAAGGAAGACTCCAGCATGCTCCTCTGTGCTAATAGTGAAAGATGAGTAACTTTACTGTCGTACATATTGGTCTCCTCTTCAAAATATGTCTCTGAATAAAAAGGCCTAGCTGTTGTAGCTGAACTTGGATTCAATTGGTCTCTATGGCAACTGTGAGCGAATCCCCACAAGTCACAAGAAAAGGGCACTTGACATCTTGAAGCACAAGAGACAGACCCATTAAATTATATCCATTCCTGTTGAGGCTGCAAGGTGGAATAAGGCGGGAGACACTCTCAAACACACATTCCAGAACCGGAGGACAAAATCCTCTCTGTGCTTGGCCCAGTTCTTTGTGCCGCTACCGAGGTCAAGAGCCATTCATAAAGACTGCTGCCTACAAGTGACAACTCTGCATGTTCCTTAGCACTCTTCTTGCCTACCCCTTACCCCATGCCCAAGCAGAGTAAGATCCGGTTGTCATCCAGATGCCTCAGACATTGGTCTCTCGGTGTCATACAGGCAACACAATGAGCAGTGGCTTAAGCATTTTGTGTAAAATAATCCAGAAGAAGGCAGCCCTGTGCATCCATGGTTGATCACCAAAGACTCTAAGGAAATAGGACTCCTTCCAATAAAGTACTCTGCCTTCTTTAGGGAACGTCTCTTTGTCATCAAAGCCTCATTCCAAGTAACAGAAAGGAAGAAGGATGCAGAAGGAATTACTGCTCTTTTGAGGAAGTTGCCACACAGCATTTGTGCTAACAGTCATTGAGGAGTAAGTACATCATCATCATCATCAACAACCTCATCATCATCATCATCATCATCATCATCATCATCATCATCATCAGGGCCTGAACCCAGAGTCTCATGCATACTAGGCAAGCCTTCCCCCAATGAACCTCACCCCCAGCCCTGACCAGAATCTAATTACTTTGTGATATTTGATGGTAAGAAAGGAAGGAAAATACAGTCCCTATGCCTGAGGGATGTGTGCTCATTTAAAAAGCAGGAATTTCAGCCAGGCATGGTGGCACCTTCCTATAATCCCTTTACTCTGAAGGCTGAGGCAAGAAGATTTCAAGTTTGAGGCAAGCCTGTGTCATGTGATGAGATCCTATCTTCAAAAAAACCAAAACCAAACAATATGTAGGAGTTTCCTTGTAAGAATGGAGGGGAATATGCATATGGTCCATAGTGCTTGGCATGGATGAAATCTTGCTTTCTTGAAGAGTTGGAGTTAATTTTTGAAGTCTGTCTTAGACCAGGTTATTATTTGATTTTGCATCCTAGCCTGATGTCCAAAATGATTTTCGTACAATGATGGGCCAGTGATCCTGAGGCTATAGTATGGGCGGGAAGAGTAACTTCATACAGAGGCAGCTGTATAAAGACATTAGCCAAAGGGACCTGGGGATTTCAACATCATGAGTAGGTACCAGCTGTGACCTATGGAAAAACATGACCCCAGATGGTTGTGGGCTCCTGATCTCTCAGCATGCAGGGGAGCAACATGTTCAGTATGAAGTGTGAACAAATACGACATAAAGCAGAAGAGGAAGCCACAGGTACCTCTGTGTGGCCACACTACCTACTGGAACCAATGAGTGTTCGCTTTCATGACAGTCATAGGGAAAGGTGTGGAGGAAGCTGGAGGTAGCCCCTGGAAACCCCCAGTGGACCCAAAGGCTCATGTTCATGGCAAGTTGGACTTGGGTACATCTTCTACTGGGTTATTTTTTTCTATAGTCTGGCTAATCTCACAGCAAGATTAGAGACAGTCATATTTTTTTCAGGCAGTCTAGGCTCAAGGCTTCAGGGAAGGAAGGCTGTGGAAGAATGACTTCAAATCAGAATATCCCTTTAGCTTAGGAGCTTCTGAAGAGATTTCTGAGCTCTGCACAGATATAATGGGTTGTCAGACAGGGCTTCTGTGCCTTGGTGCCTGGCTTTGGGGCATTAAAAGCAAATGGTTCTGCCTGAAGCACAGATTTGAGGGAAACACGTCATCATTAGGTTGTGAATCAGTGTTCCTGGGGCTTAACTTCTCAGTCTCTGGGGTCAGGGTGAGAGATCTAGAGGTGGTGACAGTGGGCTGGTCCTGCTGCCTTCGGCTCAGTGTGGATGAATGGCAGGTGCCACGGTTTTGAAGTTGGGGACTCTGGGTAGCCTCAGGGACTCTGTTTCCTGCTCTGCGGTGACCCAGGAGAAGAAAGGAGATCTGACAGCCCAGGGTTCTCAGAAAGGCGGGCCGGAGACAGTTTTGCATGAACTCCCTGGAGACGGCCAGTTGGGCTGATGGAGACTAGAACGTGTTACCCAAAGGCATGCCTCACTGGAATAATGATTCATTTTGCTGAAGGCACCCAAGGAACGTAAGTGAAGGAGAAGGCGTCCCTGTACCAGATGCAGGGGGAAGAAGCCAAGAATGGGATGACGTAGAATTAGATCTAAATCAACTGGCCTTACTGAAATAAATTTTTGTCTTTTACTGCCCCCGCACCTCTGCCCCAACCCAACTTAAAATATTGCCTTCCCGTAACTACTGCCTCTGGGAACCCTAGCCCTTGTCTCATCTCAACAACAGACACATTGAGTGCTCTGTTATAACAGTAAGTAAGCCCCCAAACCTCACCACTACTTCTCATTTTCACTTCCTAGTCTAAGACACCCTATACACCCATACAGAGAATTAAAATATGAAAATCAAATCGTGTATGCTCATTCCTGTTGATCTCTCCTCGGTCAATTTAATTTGCAGGGCCCCAGTCACTGAGTTAATAACCTAGAGGAAGTGATTCTTCCCAACTCCAGGACAGGGACAGCAGCATTTGCTTGGGAACTTTAGAAGGGACAAAGTAAGAGTCGGGATGATAGAGGGTTGGGAGTCCATACAGTACATACAGATGGGGGGAGCACTCTAGCCAGCAACTGCAGGTGACCTGGCAGATGCCAGTGTGCACACGGGCCATGGGTGTGTGTGTGGGTTCTCTCAGGAGCTTGGTTTTTTTAAAATTCAACTTCTGTGAATTTAGCTGGCATGCCAAAGTCTTAAATGGAAAGAGTTTGACATTGAAGACTGAGAAAACTGTATAAACAGAGCAAGTCATTCCTGCCTCAGAAAACATTAGACTTGAGCCAAAAACTGAGTCCTGTTATGGAAACACAGAGAACATTACCAACTCGGAGGCCCTGAGTTTATGGCATGAGAAATTTGAAGATGCTGCAAACCACATATCAACTTATCAAAAATGAAAGCAAAGGCATTAGACTTTATATGAGTGCTTCAGTAAGAGAGAGAGAGATGTCTAGGAGGTCTCGTGAGTAGAGAGAATTACTGGAAGACTTCTTACAAATATGAATAATCTTTTATTGACAGTGGACCATATTGATCAAATACTATTTCATCAGATTTTATTACTATTTGCACATGAACAACTGCACAGAAATCTTGGTTAGATGAGGATCTTCCAAGGGAGAAATAATGGGCTTATCAAGGTCTCCTCAGAGAAGAGATGCTTCCCCTGTTCCCCTTTCCAATCTTCCCCCAGTGCTGTCATCTCACTGGTTGTTTCCCACGACAGGCTCTGCTGTTCTTCCTGGAGTCCCCACAATTTCATTCTGCTGGTTCTTTTACAATATCCGGGGAAAATCTGAGCATCAGTCCGTTAGGATAGCTGTGGACACATTGTTGGAGAGAGTCTTACTGACTGGGGGTTGGCACTTTATGCCTATGGGGTGAGCCGAGATTCCCACCCGGTCTTCCATGAGCTTAGGACTCTGCCTCTGGTTGCTTAGTTGGGAATGATTCTCCCCACTCACTCTTTTAACTTCTAGCTTCTCAGGCATAAAATTGGGATATTCATACCTCTGCCCAGAAATGTTATAGGAATTGATATAAGTCTCACCACCTGGTACATAGTGGGTGCTCACTAATAGTTTTTCCTTCTGCATAAGCGAGACAGTTGTGTAGCTTGATCTGCTTAAGGGGGCAGTAGGATCAGGATCCATCCCTGGTGCATGAGTTGGCTTTTTGGAGCCCACTACCTATGGTGGGACACCTTCCACAGCCTTGAGACAGGGGTGGGGCGGGGCTTGGTCCTGCCTCTACTGAATGTATCAGGCTCTGCTGACTCCCCATGGGAGGCCTTACCTCCTTGTAGGAGGGAATAGGGGTTGGGTGGGTGGGGAGGCTGAAGGGGCGGGAGGAGGAAGAGGGGGAGCTGTGATTGATACATAAAATGAATAAAAAATTTCTTAATAAAAAACAAAAAATATATATGTATGTATATATGTATGTTTGTATGTGCACATATGTGGTGGTCAGAGGACAAGTTGCAGGAGTGAGTTCTCTCTTTCCTCCGTGACTCCAGGCACCTTTATCTTTGAGTCATCTTGAAGCCGTCATTAGTGCGTCTTTATCCCTTTTTTGATCCCTCTTTTGCAGTGAAGCATCCTTGAGAGTCTCCTCCACTCCCAACTCTTATTGGTGTCTTCTAATAGAATTTTCTGAAGCAACCAGTGTGGCTATACATCACCCACGAACTGCTGCATTCATCCACCACCCTTTATTTTTTAAGCAGTCTGAACATTTGACCTCTCTTAGGGAGGAATATTGGGAGGACTTGATTATCTCAAAGGGAAAAAAATGATCTGTCAGCCAGATAAGTGTGTCTAACTTATAGGAAATTGAATAGACACACAAGAGCCCATTGTCTCTGTGGTAAGAATTGAATTGTGTTAGAGAGAGATCAGAGAGCTGTTGCTGACTTCCCAGTGGATGCTAAAATTAGATAAGATACTGTGGTTTTGTTATCTTGAGCAGGGGTAAGGACACTCTAAAGAAAATATCTAGCTGGTACCCATTCAAAGTCAATCAAGGTTTACTTAAACAAAGGACAACTAAATGTAATGAGTTCATCCAAAGGCAGAGGAAAATAATCAAAATCATTTTCTATATTGGCTATTAAAGTGAAAGACATGGTACATAAAATGCCATTCAACAAATACAGCAAAAAATAAAACCAGATGCTGTAAAATTTTGATTATCCTGGAATCCTTTAGAAAGGAGGAAATAGTTGACTTTATATCTTCAAGCAAATTTTTTAAAAGGATTTTTAAGTGGAATGGTCTTTAAAAAGATCACATGCTTTTACACATTCTCAGAGTATGAAGAATAGAGTTTAACCCCTTTCTGACTGGAGTGTCAATGAATTTATATTAATATTAGTTATTGTAGACTCCCTTGTTGATATGATGATCCTCTCAATATCAGCTTGGGTGCCTGCAGCCAACTGCCTTTAAAGTGGTCCCAGACATCTGTGGATATCACTTTCCTCTCTCTGCCTGGATGTTGCTTCTGACAGCTGCCCATCTCTAGTGCCCCTCATCACTCTCAGTGATTGCTAAGTCAGAACCAGGTTGTTGAAAATCTACTTGTGGGCTGTTATGATCTGAATGTTAAATGAGCCTCACAGGCTTACATGTTGGAACAGTTGGTCCCCAGATGGCCACACTGTGACGGGTGGTTGTGGAACCCTCGTAAGTGTGTCCTAGCTATCGGAAGTGGGCCACTGGGGGCCCTATTTTAGAGTGACACACATTTCTGGTTCCAGTCTGAGCTCTGATTCCTGGCTACCAGCTGCCCCGTGGTCACATCACCATGGACAGGAGCCAGTCCTGGTGGCATGTCTTCCCCACAGTGACAGACTGTGTGCTCTGAACCACGAGCCAAGGTTAGTCCTCCCTCCACTGGGTCACTTCTGTCAGATGTTTTGTCTCAGCGGGAAGAAAAGTCACTAACATATAAACTAAAAGTAAACTTACTTTAAATGAACATTTGAGGGCTTAAGAGGAATAGATATGGGCCTTGATGATTTTTTAAAAAGACATTTCAGTTATTCCAATGTCTTTTATTCTGAACTATGCCTAAATTAGAAAGAGGACTAGAAACAGCAGAACCATAGAATGAATATGTACTAGGAGATTTATTAAACTGGCTTGGACTATATGAACTGGGCTGTACCATGTTGTCGGTCTCACACTGGAAAGACTGAGAGCCCTGCAGCTTTTCAATGTCCAGGCTAGGTGCCTCAGTAGTCCCTATACAACAATGAAGGCTTGGAGGATTCCTGGAGAGCTGCTAGTCTTCAGTCCACATTGGAAACTTGAAGAAGCTGCACTCTGGTGTTAGAGATGGCATGCAGCAGCAGCAGCAGCAGCAGCAGCAGCAGCAGCAGCAGCAGCAGCAGCAACAGAGTAGCTGAACTTGCCAGCAAAACCAAAGGCAAGCAGGCAAAAGTAGAGCTTCGGTCTTTGACTTCTTTTAACCTGGCTGCCACCAGAAGGCCCTGCCCATGTTTAGACTAGTTCTTTCCACTTCAAGTAACCAGATCAAGAACACCTCTCACAAGTACACCCAGCAACTTGCATCTTAATTGGCTCCAGAACCAGTCAATGACAACCAAGACCGACCACCTCCATGCTTTAGTATCAATCAATGCCTTATATGAGAAAGCTTTCCATAAATCGTAATTGTTATTCAAGTATGAAGACATGTGGTATTCTCAGGGTCATCCGGTGCACCTCTCCACACACTGGTTATCTTATTCCTGGGTGAGATGGGGAGCTGGAAGTATAATAGGTCTTCTTGGCTACTCAGCTGTCCCAGGCACCAAGCTCGCTAAATGGGTTGAAGTATATCCATGCAGAACCAAGGCCAGTGGGGCTTGGGATACCTGTACCCTTAGCCGAATCTTCTCCTGACACGAGCAGCCTGTACTTTATCCAAGACTGCTCTTCAAGTCTCATTTCTAGTATGTGCACCATGGGATAAAGAATGCTGACTAGTCCTGGTGTTGGGTGACATACTGAATCATAAGGAGCCATGCTTATGGCTTTGGGCAGCCTGTGCTCCCTTGAACTGTTATTGTCTGACATGCTTTGCGGAGAGTGACTTTTTTTTTTTTGCATGCAGGAATGTTCATAAAGCTGGGTGACATGAAAGTTCACTCTCATGGAGCCATTCACCTGGAGCTAGGCACTTGGGAATGATTTTAAAAGGCTCAATTTACTAATTTAAGATGTGTCTGGTGTCATATCTCTGTAAACTCAGTATTCTGGAGGCAGACTCAGGAAGATCATGAGTTCAAGACTACATGATGAAACCCTGTTTTGTTTTGTTTTTTTTTTAAAAAAATGTATTAATTCAACCTGTCTTTATTGAGCATAGACACCATGATAAACTCTGAGACACCAGAATGAATCACATGGTCACATGGTCCACCTGCCCCAGTGAACTGTGAAGGTACAAAGATAACCACAACACAATGTGAAGAATTGAAATGCCACTTAATCCTGACCTTCAAAGTGGAAAAACCTGTCCTATCCTTGATCTCTCGTTCCAAACAGGATATCAATACAATCTGGCTGGATCCTTAGGCTCCCTTAACACCTCATGGAGTGGAGGGTATGTGTGTGTGTGTGTGTGTGTGTGTGTGTGTGTGTGTGAGAGAGAGAGAGAGAGAGAGAGAGAGAGAGAGAGAGAGAGGGAGGGAGAGAGAGAGAGAGAGAGAGAGAGAGAGAGAGAGAGAGAGAGAGAGAGAGAGAGAGAGAGAGAGAGATCCTGAATCATTGGAGTTCATTCACTGGCCAACCTCACATCCTGCCTGCAACCTCCAGTGTGGGTCTCCTGAGGACCTGTGATGTCTGATGTTTTCGAACAGAGCAGGAGGGCAGACTTGTTGACGGTCCCTGTCACCCACCACTACAGATAAGAGTATAGACACAAAGTACTGTAGCAGTGCCCCTCTGAGCCAAACATGTGTGCCTCTTGGTTTTGCCTGTCTTCCATTGGGACAGCATACTTCAGCTGAAGACTTTCCTCTCTGAAGGAAACAGGGGTTGTGGTTAAGAAGGTTCTAGAATGGGAAAGATGGGGTTTGGATTTGTTTTCCCTCAGTGAGTTGTGAAACTAAAATCTTCTGACCTACAAGAACGGAAGGAAGTCAAGCATGTGAACAAAGCCATTCTAAGGAGGCATCATGATTGCCTTGTTTTGAAATTACACGAACATTCATAGCTTCCAGAGGAAATGCCTGTGTATGCGCAATTTGAAGGTTGTAGTTTCCTTTTTGAACGAAGCAACTGGAAACTTTATTCTAGTAAAACTTAAGAGGGCTTTGTCCTCCCAACATCGACAATCTTCAGAGCTGACTGGGGCTCACCTGTCTATCCAGTAAAAACTCCGACAAACATTGGCACATTTGTCAAGGACTATGACAGTTGTCTAGATTCAATATCTTATGAATCTAAAATAGAGTGCATTATTGTGAGTCAAGTGTTGTCTTCCTCACAAACATTTATTTTATTGCATGACAAAAGATTCAAAAGATACAAAAGGAAGACAAGCCGGGCGTGGTGGCGCACGCCTTTAATCCCAGCACTCGGGAGGCAGAGGCAGGCGGATCTTTGTGAGTTCGAGGCCAGCCTGGGCTACCAAGTGAGCTCCAGGAAAGGCGCAAAGCTACACAGAGAAACCCTGTCTCGAAAAAAAACCAAAAAAAAAAAAAAAAAAAAAAAAAACAAAAGGAAGACAAACAGGCTATTTCCTGGTGCAGAATCTGGCATCATGGGTTGTCCTGGTGATTATCTGAATGGAATGGGTACTTTTGAAAACATGTTCATTGTTCCTCCAAACAGGCATACTGAGAGTCCATGTGATCCAAGGATAGAAAGTGGGTTTGTCATCATTCAGACCCCACTTTGTACTCTACGGAACCCAATAAAGAGCCAACAGTGAACTCAGGTCCCCATGTTCAAAAGACTGTTAGTTTGGTTTTACAAGGCACAGATGTTTCCTCACTGTGAGCAGAATGTCATAGTTTTGCCATGGGAATTTTGGTGCCTGGAATATCAAAGCACAAGACTTTTTGGAGCAACGAGTACTCCATCCATTCAGGACCTCAGCAGCCTGAAGATCAGAAAGCAGCTCCAGAGCCTAGCCTCTGCCAGAGCAGCAAGCTCACCTGGCTTCAGGCACACCAACCATGTCTGTCCTTTGAAGGCTTCAACTCATCATTTATCTCAGTTCTTTTCACCTGTTGCAACCTCTGCCTGGAATTTCCACTCCCTCAGCTCTTCTCCCTCTTCTTTAAAACAAAACCATCTGTCTGTCTATCTATCTATCTATCTATCTATCTATCTATCTATCTATCTATCTATCATCTATCTATCTATCTATCTATCTATCTATCTATCTATCTATCTATCATCTATCTATCTATCTATCATCTATTTATGTATCAGTGTGGGGAAGGGTGTGCATGTGAAGGTCGCCAGAGGACAGTTTCTGGCAATCTGTTCTCCCCTTCTACCATGTGGGGGTCAGGCATTAACCTCAGATCATCAAGCTTGTCAGCAAGCTTCTTTACCCCCTGAGCCATTTTGCCAGCCCATCAGTTCTTGTTTAGTCTATCCATTCTCAGGTTTCCTCTACCTGTCCATAGCAGACTTCCCCAATCTGAGCATGTATTCTAATCTGTAATGCTCTTGGGTGTTTCCTCTCCGTTATCTGACTCCATTGCCTGGATGTTAAGTTTGGTGACAGCAGGGACTTGGTCTGCATGGTATCCCACTGCCCTGTGCAGTGTGTGGCACATAGTCATTGCTCAGTGTATACCTGTTGAGTAACATGAATGAGTAATAAATGAATAATACGAAATTTGTTCTTATTACCTGTCCTAGTTACTTTTCTATTGACATGACAAAACACCACGATCAGGGCAACTTATTGAAGAAAGCATTTAATTGGGGGCTTGCTTACAGTTTCAAAGGGTGAGGCCCTGACCATCATGGCAGGGAGAATGGTGGCAGGCAGGCAGGCATGGTGCTAGAGTAGTAGCTGAGAGCCTATACCCTGATCTTCATGCAGGAGGCAGAGAGAGAGAGAGAGAGAGAGAGAGAGAGAGAGAGAGAGAGAGAGAGAGAGAGAGAGAGGTACTGGGCCTGGCATGGGCTTTTAAAACCTCAAAGTCCACCCCTAGTGACACATCTCTTCCAACAAGGCCACACCTTGTTCCTAAGCATGTTCTTACGCTAATTCTTCCTAAGCAGTTCCACCAACTAAGGACAGAGCATTCAAGTATATTTGCCTATGGGGGCTGTTATCATTCAAACCCACCATATTAATAAGATGGGATATTCTATAACACATGATCCTTAGCATTGATGTTTCTCAGAAAAAGGATGCCCTCTGAGAATGTGATATGCATGTGGGAAAGAGTAAAAATGAGTTAGGACATAAACAGTGAAATGAAAGCCAGATGTGTGTGTGTGTGGGGGGGCATATCTATAATCACTGCCCTATAAGCCCTGTCATCACTGGGGACATTGAAACAGGCTTGTAAGTTTGAAGTCAACCAACTTGGGCTGTACAAGACTCTGTCTCAAAAATAAATGAATAAATAAATAAATTAGTTAATTAATAAGTGGAAATAACATGAAGAGAGCACATTTCCCTTTGAGACAGGATGAGGAAGTCTGCCTTGAGTCATCTTTAAGTCTGAAAATATTTCATCTACCCAAATCCTGTCATTCTTCACTTTTTCCCAAGTCTGTCTTACCCTGAGAAAACAGAAATGTCCACCCACATTCCTGATGGCCTCATGTTTCCCATGAAACTTGGGGCTGGGGAGAAGATGTGAGGAGAGGGTGTTTAAAAGTTTCTTTCAAAAGTTGTTTTCAAGGAAAATTGCTTTTCTTAGTCCTAGACTCTTGAGTCTAGAGCAATGTGCGGCAGCTTCTGGGAAATGAAGCCATGGCACATAATTCTGACTTTATGGATGGGGGGGCTGGACTTGCTTCTGAGCAAGCCAGAGCTGCCTACTGGCTGTAAGATTTTCCAGAAAGTGGCAGAATCTGGGAGAGGGGGGAAGATTGGATAAGCCTGAAAGAAAATTCCCCTGGGATTGTGAAGTTGAGTGGGAGACTGGGGTGAGGACTACACTTGTCCTGGAATTCCCTTTTTTGGATCCCTAGATATAGCTAGCCTTTAGAATTCTCCTGAGCTTAAAGGTAAGAGGTGGTGCTGCCCAGAGTCAGAAGCGGCCTCAACTGTGCAGAGAGAAAGATGGTGGTGACGTGGAAAAGTCCTTGTGTCAATCTGGATAAGGTGGCATGTGACTCCCTGCTACCACACACTTGCTTTCCCTGGATGTGGGAGTTCCCTGACTCACAGTGTTTATCTCCAAAGAGCTGGTAGTCTCCTAGCCCAGCTCCTAAGTGCCGCTTGAGAGGGACCAACTCTACAGATGTGGACCAGGGAGAATACGCTTCTCTCTGAGGGTCAGGAAAGCACAAGAAATCTGATTCCAATGATAGCTGAGCTTTTAGTGGAGCTGGCTCAAAAGAAATTGTGGGAGGTCGAGCAGCTAGAAGCACACAGGGACCATGAGTAGGCACAGCTGTTGAGGCTGGAGTGGAGGCCGCTGCATTGGTTTGTGGGGAGAGGACCATGGGCCAAGAGTATCCTCACAAAGGAGGGGGAAAGAAGAGTAAAAAAACCAAGGATGGACACAAAGGTGTTGTTAAGCAAACACCATTGCCAAAGATTGGCTGTGTCTGCCCTGGACAGGGCCAGGGATGGTTGAGGTTTGAGTCCAAAATGCCCCTCAGGTTCCTGCATTGAATACTTACTCTATAGCTGTTTGGAAGGCGTTGGCACACTTAGGATGTGGCAGAATACTTGGGGTGCACCTTGGAAAGATGCACCCAGCCTTTAGTTCTAGTTTGCCATGATGTGAGGAACCTCCTCCCCAAGTTTCTGCCACCGTGAATTAAGCTGGGTACAGTACTGACAGTGAGGAGATATGAAGAGGAAGTTGGATTGAAATTCTCTGAAACATTAAGTCCAAATCAAGTGCTTAAATTGCTTCTGTCAGGTCCTCTGGTCATAGCAATGTGAAAGAGTTATTGCAATGTGGGGCCATTCATCTTGTACTCATTCTCTCTCTCTCTCTCTCTCTCTCTCTCTCTCTCTCTCTCTCTCTCTCTGTGTGTAGTCATACATAGAACATAAATATAAATAACAAAAATAAAATTCATTCTCCAGGGAACTGGTGATATAGCAAGCAAGTTCCAGATAATACAATGGTAAGCAGTGATGAGGGTGGTGGAGGAAAATTGAAGGAGATAGAGTGTGTGCAGAGAAAGAACGAGCTGTGACTGTTCCAGAGAGAGAAGGGCAAGGAACAACATCCTGGGGAGAAAGTTCATGGATAACTTGGAAGTCATCTCCTCTTCCTCCTCTCTCTTCCTCCTCTCCTCTTCCTGGCCCGCCCCTCCCCCTTTCTTCTTTGATGAAGTTAGAACCTACAGCATTGCATGTGCCAAGACTCTTATTCTATCACTGAGATACATCCTCAGCCCCTCTCTTTTGCATCTTCTAATTTTGAGATAGCGTCTCCCTAACTTGCCCAGGCTGCCCTGGAGTCTGTAGCCCAGACAGGCCAGAACTTGTGATCATCTTTCCTCAGCCTCCCAAGTGGCTGGGACTGCAGGCCTGTGCCACAGGCACAGCTCTCCTCTCCTCTTTTAAATGGCTGTACTTCTCAATGGAGGACCCCTGTAAGTGGAGGTGTCACCTCACCAAAACTGGAAGGAAAGCAGAATGGTAGGGACCACTGCAGTTTAATTAGATGACCCATTTCTCTCCTGTTAGTTTCAGAGTGGTGGTCAGGCCATATGTTCCCATGCTTTGTTCTCCCTCGTTGCCCCTTTACCTGATGATGGTGGAGGGCACTGGCTTGCAAACTCCTACAGAGAACGGGAAGGTAAACATTGGTGGTCAGTGAAGGCAGTGTGGACTCTTCTTGATGTGCTGAAGACCAGGAGTGCTAAGCCTGAAGCCAATTCAGCAGATAGGTGCCTGGGGCCACCTCCAGCCTTATTATGGTGCTTCTGTATGACCCATTTGCTGATGAAGAGACTGAACTGCAGGTGGGTGGTAGAGTTGCCTAGAGATACACAGTATAACGGAGCTTGAACTTGAGGCCAACCGCTCCCATGTATAGGGAAGTCTTAAAGGAAGAGTTGAGCTGAACCAGTAAGGAGAGGGTTCCTAGACAGCATTGCTCTGGTGATGAGCCTTCACTGTTGCACAACTGAATCACCCGGGAGATTTTCAAACTCTCAGTGCCCAAGTCTTCCCCCAAGCCGATTAAGATGGCATCTCTAGAGGTGAGACCCAGGTTGCAGGCTATCAGATAATATACCCAGGTACAACTTCCCAGATGATGCCCGTGAGCAGCCCTGGGCTAATGGCGAGCTCAGTTGTAGTTATGAAAAAGAAAAACTCAGAAATTCTTTTTTTTAAAGGACAGTACCGATAATTTGCTATTTATTTCTTCCTTTTCTGGCCACTCCAAAACAGTCATTTTTCAAGATAAGAAGTAGGGTTAAACGGGTATAAAAACACGAATAAAATTGAAAGTAAATTGCTAAGTGAGAAATAAAAGCAATGGATAATGTAAAAGGGGGAAGAGCTGGAACAAGTAGGGCAGAAAGCAAGTCCAAGAGAATATTATAAGCAGAGGGCCACTTGGGGAAGGCGCTATGGGGTTGGAATACAAATGCAGGAAGGAGAGAGGTGGTGTGCAAGCCTTGTCTTTTGGAAACTCGAGAGCAGTAAGTACCTTGGATGCCTGAGGGATTTCAGCTCTTACAGATGATTGACAAGCTCAGGCCACAGGCAGCCAGGGCCTCCCCAGAAGGACAGTCACAGCCTTGGTCTGCACGGCATGTTCGGAACCGAGAGGCCACACTGTGAGAGCAATCCGTCTCCAGTGACGCTGACCTTTGCTCAGCTGGGAGGTGTGGTGTGGGGAAAGGAGAATCAGAATCCAGAGGGTGGAAGAGAAGCTCCTTCTTCAATCTGAAGAAGCTGTGACTCACATTTCACTCTCTTTCCCTTTTAGTCCTCAGCCGCTAGGGTAAGAGTTACTGTCCTCACAAGGGCACTCATGGGATCAGCTTCCCTGTGGACCATAAGCCATCAGGAGTCAAATGAACAGCATCTTGCTTACCTTTCTAGGCTGGTACCTGAGTGAAGACTGCCTCTAGATTGGTGTTTGGTAATGATTGCAAATCTCTGTCATTCTTTGACTGTCGTTGATGTCCATGACCGTTACTCGTAAACCTCCTAAAGGGAGAGATAGCAGTGTCTTGTGACTGACAAGTACTAGCTTCTCCAAGAAGACTTGCTTCTAACAAATTTCTCAGCAGCCTCAGGTCGTGAATAATGAATGTTTGTAAACTCAGAATATTCCATCTAGCAGGAACCATGGTTTTGTGTAATGGTTTCAGGATAACGCATTGGAGAGAGACAGGCAATAGCAGATCTCTTTGTCTGACGTGGTTATGGGATGCAGGTTGAGAGGCGCACTTGCAGGTGTCCATTTGTGGTCTGGTGGGCACCAAGTGGCGTCTGTGAAACCTATGTGTGAGTAGGGCCACGGCAAGTGGCTCTTTGGCTGGATTGCTTGTTTTCAGATTTTGTAAAAACTGTCAGTGTGGACTTGCCCACCTTCATGTATTTTCCCTGAGACTACCTTCTTGAGAAGACAAGGGAGTTCTGGTCAACAAGTGTACACTAAGGCCCTTTCTGTAGATCCTGGCTTCATTTCTGTGGTGATGAAACAATCTGACCAAAAGTTAATTAGAAGAGGACATGCAATTCCAGGTCACAGTTCATCATTGAGGGGAGTTAAGGCAAGGAACTTGAAGGCAGGCCTGTTTGCTATTTCACAAAGCATTACCTCCAACCAAGGGACTCACTTCACAGCCAAAGAAGTACATCAGGAACCATACAGGATGCTGTCTGCCAGTCGGCTTACATGTTGGCTTATATTCAGTTAGCTTTCTTAAACTGTTTAGGATCACCTGCCTAGGGATAGTACCACCCACAGTGGGCTGGACTCTTCTAATTAACAATCAAGACAGTCCCCCATAGACAATCCCATAGGCCAGTCTGATCTAGGCAATTTCTCAATTGAAGTTCTCCTCTCAGATGATTCTAGGCTGTGTCAAGTTGACAGTTAAATCTAACCAGGACATTTAATTATAGAATAAATAGCTATTATATGAATATGTCGGAAAAAGAAGCATTTGCATGGAAGATTCTCTCTTTAGTGCATTTCCTTTCACCCTTAAGTGCCATCTTTCTATGCTTTATGAAATGAAATATTCTAGAATGTTCTCAAAGTGGTAACTAGATATTGGCAAGGTGTCCAAACAGATATCCACCCTCTCAGTGATTCATGATGTTACTGTGAATTCCTGAAAGAAAAAAAAGTCCCAAATTTGTAGATTGGCATAATGAGTTACCTTTTTGATTACCTAGGATAGCAAGGTAGTGATTTGATATGAAATGACTTTTCTGTGTGCTTTCAATACCTGTGAGCAACTGTTTGAAGCAATGTTGTGGTACCAGGTACAGTAGAAATTGCTATAGGCACAAAATTCCCAAACCAACATTTAACCTAACAACATTACCAAGCTAGTCATAATGTTCTCGTTGAACCATCTTAAATGAGCTCTCTGTGCCCACACAGAATTAGTCAAACTCCACTTCTGTGTGATTACATCTCCGGCAGCGCTGCCTCTGGAACTAACCCACTTCCTCAAGCGTGGCTGATGCTGTGTGTTCATGGATGGGAAAGGACACCCTGACTCTCTTCAAACATGACCAGGTTGGAAAAAGAACAACAACAACAACAAAATGTTTGCTGGACAGGTAAAGAACAAATCAGAGAGTCAGTATTTGAGGATTTGCACACATCCTGGCACATACAGAATCCCACAGTAAGAAAAGTCAGAGGGCTGGAGAGAGGGACCAGCTGGTAAGGGCACATTTTGCTCTTTAAAGGATCCGAGTTCAGTTGCCAGAACCCATGTCCAGTGGCTCCCAACTACCTGTAACTTCAATTCTAGGGTTTCCAACACCCTCTTCTGGTGTCCACAGGAATCCCAACACAGGAGGGTCACACAAACACACACACACACACACACACACACACACACACACACACACACACACACACTTAATAAATAAATGAAAACATGTTTTGCAAATCCCTCTGATCAGTACTGTACAGATTCTGGCTGGGAAACATCATGCCTTAAAAAGAAACAGAATGAGTCAGCACAATTTTGTTTTGGTTTGTTTTGGCTTTTGAGACTGTGTCTTTCTACAAAGCTCTGGCTGTACTAAAGCTCACCCTGTAGCCCAGGCTGGCCTCAAACTCACAGAGATCTGCCTACCTCCACCTCTAAGTGCTGGGATTAAAGGCATGCGCCACCACCGCCCGGCAAGCCAGTGATTTTTTTTTTTTTTCTTTTTGGTTTTTCGAGACAGGGTTTCTCTGTGTAGCTTTGCGCCTTTCCTGGAACTCACTTGGTAGCCCAGGCTGGCTTCGAACTCACAGAGATCCGCCTGCCTCTGCCTCCCGAGTGCTGGGATTAAAGGCGTGCGCCACCACCGCCCGGCGCCAGTGATATTTTTTAAAGGAATCACATAGTAAACCTTTGAGCTTTTGTAGACCTCATGATGTTTATTCCAACAACTCAGTTCTGTCATCAGAGTGCAAAGGCGGCCACAGGCTGTATGGAGACAATCGGAAGTAGCTGTGTTCCAATAAGACTTATAAAAACCCGCCATACGCTAGGTTTGCCATGGGCTGTAGTTTTCACAAACTCCCTCCATTTATATAACTGAGAAGGAGGCATGTGTGTGGGTGACAGGTGACCAAATTACAGAGCATAGCTCTTAGGGCCCTTTTAGGGAAGTGTAAAGAAACAGATTCTGAACTTAGATCCTGACTTTGCTACTTGCCACCTGGGTGAGCTTGAATACTTTATTAAACCATTTATATTCATCTGCAAGGCCCTGTTTTGCTCATCTACACAGCAAAGATGGCAGTAGAACTCAATGTTATATGTTGGGATGTTCCAAAGAACCCCAAGGAAAAGGACATCTGCGCAAGTGGTTTCTCTGAGATGAGATCCCAACTTTTATTACAAAGGTCACAGTAGTTGACATTTAAACAAATTTCACCCTGGCACAGTTTGACATGGTAATTAGGCACAAATAATATCCATTTACATAAGTTATTTTGTACACCTGTGAGGACTGAGTGAGGTCCTGAGTGAGTGCAGTTCCGAGTGAATGTGTATTGTTTGTTGTGAGCTGACCATGTCAAGGACCAAGAAAGCTGACCCATGGGAAATTGGCAAAGCCTTCCCTTCCACATCAGGTTCAGAAAGGGAATTCCTCTGTCCAAGCACAGGTGTTTATGAACAACTGGCCATTGCGTGCAAAAACTAGCAACTGCGGCTTCTTACGGAGGCTCACTAGCCCAACCCGTGCTGTACCTAATAAACTCGCTTTTAGGAGTGATGACACCTTTCCCAGAGTCCTTTTGAAGATCTTACCACAATTCTTTGGTCACCAAAGATGGCAAGTTCAATCCCACACTAATCCCAGGGAGAGGGAATAGGAAGGACCATCATGTTGGCTTAGATGGCCTAGAATTTTCCCTGGAGTAATGTCAACCTCACTGTGTCATTTGAGGAAGGAGTGGGTTCCAATCCAAATTTGGAGCTATGCCAACAAGGAAGACAATGTACTGGATGTTGGCGAACAGTCAACATCAGGATTTTGGAGACCTGACTAGAGACCACTTGATGCTCTTACACACACACACACACACACACACACACACACACACACACACACACACACACACATCACCTTTCCTGCTAATCTCTAATCAGCAGATGGCTAAAACGCCTTTGCAAAGATGAGAGGCATTGTAGCACCGTCTCAAGGGCACAGCACAAAGATACAAGGATGGCTTAAAAAAAGAAAAATATGAATTGAAAGATTTTCTCTTAACTTGGGGAAGTCTACTATACAATCTTTTCTTCTTTGGCAAAAATGAAGGGAATAAGAATCAGAAAGGTATGTGGTACCCAGACATGGTGGTATAAATTTTTTGTACATAAATGTACCGTAGTACTTACCTTGCATTGTGGATCTTTAAGTATATGAGTCTTCCTGTAGTGGTTTGGATAAAAATGGCCCCCATAGGCTCACAAGGTGAGAGGCACTATTAGGCAGTGTGGCCTTGTTGGAGTAGGTGTGGTTTTGTTGCAGGAAGTGTGTCGGGGGGGAGGGGGGGGCGGTTGAGATCTCAAATGCTCAATCCAGGTCTAGTGTGACTTTCACATCTTGCTGCCAGCAGGTCCAGATGTAGGACTTCTCAGTTCCATGTCTGCATGCATGCTGCCATGCTTCTCACCATGATGATAATGGACTAAACCTCTGAACTGTAAGCCAGGCCCAATTAAATGTTTCCTTTATAAGAGCTGCCATGGTCATGGTGTCTCTTCACAGCAATAGAAATTCTAACTAAGACACTCCCCTACCCTATTATGGGTGGATGTAGCATGAATCTTAAAAGGTCTTATTAATAAAATCAAACCTGGAGCTGGGTATTAGGGTGAGTGCTGGAAGATCAGAGAAGCAGAACAGGCCACAGCTTCCTCACCTCGCCAATTCCTCAGCTGATCCTGTTTCCTCAGACTGGAAGCCTTTCTGTCCTCATCTGAGTAGGTCTCAGCTGAACTGCTACTCACAGCCTGAAAGCTTAACCAGCATCCAGTTCCTCATCCTCACACCTTAAATACCTTTCTGCTTCCCACCATCACTTCCTGGGATTAAAGGCATGAGTTACCATGCCTAGCTGTTTCCAGTGTGGCTTTGAACTCACAGAGATCCTGAGAGATCTTTGCCTCTGGAATGCTAGGATTAAAGGCATGTGTGCCACCATTTTTTGGCTTCTATATCTAGTGGCTGTTCTGTTCTCTGACCCCAGATAAGTTTATTAGGGTGCATAATATTTTGGGGAACATAATATCACCACAGGTGGATAACTACTATTTCTCATAGTATCCCAGCAACCAGGGTAGGGTTGGGTATCTTTTTCCTGTGTTGCTGTACAGCCATTATGCCCACTTTGGTAGGAACCACAACAAAAACACTCAGCTCAATCTTGCCTTCCAGACTTAAGTCTGGCTCATGTTGGTCCAATGGTACCCAGGCAGGTTAAGTACCTCTTCTTGGTCTCAATCCCTGACAATATTTTCTTGAGGGGTTTTGTCCACTTCTGTTGACCCTCCCTCCACATACACTTGACTGTTAAGCCTTGAGTTGTTTCTCTCCAGCACTTTTATAGTCTCTCAACTTTATATTTCCAACCAGCCTGGAGTTCAGAAGCCCTTTCTCTGCCTTGTCTTTGATCAAATGTCAGCCTGTAGATGTTTTTGACACATAATCACTATCATAATACCACCATGGTGCTTGCTCTGGAATGAGTTTGTCATTTCCTCTTACACTTGTCTACTGAGGTTCACATTTCCTGGTTCCCTCATCAGTTCCCCCTCCTGACCTCAAATCTCCCTTGTCCTTTGTCTGCAAGTTTTCCTCTTATAAAGAAGCAGCCACCCAACTCACATGGCCATCAACATGCAAAGGATGGTTTATGTTTCCATGAAAGTGGAATGAACACAAAAGAGGCTGTCCTGGGCCTGCAAATGCTTCATACAAATGGCCAGTTTTACACTATGCCTCTTCGCCCGCCGCCCCTTTCAGCATATAAACTAGGAGGCTACAACATGCATAAATGCAATGCTTGCAGAGGCCTGCCAAGTGGAAGCCTAATGTTCTTTTCCCTTCTACAGCTGATCTGAGTTTGTACCCATGCAAATGGATGCTGGTATTTATATAACTTTACAAGACTTAGAAAGTCCACAGAAGACTCTGACACTCAAATTAAAGTGGTATCCTTAGATCACCTCACTGTGCGGAAGGGTTGGGAAATATTTGGTGAAGTTAATCCCCATTTGGCCACATCCACGATAGCTAGCCATAGCAGGGGAAATGAGAAGAATAAATTCCAGGCATGCTTTATGATTTATTTGATGTATGCATTTTTAAGCTAAAGCTTAAGTATGCAATATATATTTGATTTTTCAAAATAGGCTGTGGAAGAATAAACTGAATGTTCCACTGCTGTCTCTGGAGCCCGGGGCTTCTCAGTCAGATTCCTTTGTTGTGTGTATGTGTGTATGTGTGCGCGCACGCACACACGTGGCTGTATGGGTTATATTTTTCAAATCTTTAATAGTGCATTCATGTGGTAGGTTCTTTTTGGCCCCATTTCAAGGACTACGATAGAGGCTGTGATATCTATTCCCACCCGGTTGTTCCTCTGAAACCCAAGAGACAACAAGGTGAACAGAGACGGGATGTTGGCACATGGTGAGGGTCCAAACACTAATGGTGAGAGAACAGGTCAGAAATAGTTAACAGTGCTCCCTATGGGAGTTATTACAGGCAGCCATGGAAGCGGCTTTGTAACTTGCAAGGTCACAGCTTTTGGAACCACCTCAGTCCTGACAGATGTGCCTAATGCTGCTCTGGGTTTACAGAAGGTCCACAACCATCATTTGTTGCTTTGGTTCGCAGGGCAGAAATTCGACACACATTGTAGAGGTGGCATGCCTGTCCGTTCCTCAGAAATGAAGGCATTCCATCCTCTTTGAAGTCTGAAGTTGAACTTCTTAAGGTCAGTGCTTGGAGGAGAGGAAGTGGCCTGGGGAGGCCTATCCAGAGCAGCTGTAGAGCAAGTAACCAGGATCGAATGGAAACCGTCTAAAGGATGATGTAATGATGTGTCACCAAGAGAACAAGGGAATAGAAGGGAACTATGGACTCACGAGCACATAACTGACTCTGCTCTTTAGCTGAAAAATGCATTTCTAATGAGTCTTCAAACTATTCCAGTATTCCTGGCATTTTACAATAAAGCAGGGATATTTTAAGTTTGCCTTTACGCTGTAAATCTCTCGGAGAAACACTCATGAAGGGTTTCAGCATGCCTATGAAATGAAGGCTGTAGACACAGGCAGAACTGATACTGACCTGTAAAGGAAGCTATTTTGGCTGGATAATCAGCGTGCTCCTAAATACCAATGATGATAGTCCTAGAACTAACTTACTCCAGTGAGACTGTGTCTCCTGGACAGCAGGAAGCAGTGTGGTCTGGGCTGAGTAAGAGAGCAGGCCTTGCTCATTCACTTATTCCTTCAACAAGTACTTGTGGGCTTTCCCAAGTGTTGTGTGCTATGCTAAACATGGTTGGAGGATATAATTATTTCTATTTGAATGTGAAATGTCTCCCACAGACTCCTGTGTTTGAACACTTAACTACCCAGTGGAATTTGTCTACAGAACCTTTCTGAGGTGGTGCCTACAGATGTAGGTCACTGTGGGGTGGGTTATGTGCCTCACGGTGTCCGTTCCAGCCCAAGCTCCCTTGCTCATTACTGCACTGTAGTGGGTAGCTGTTCCAGCTTTGACCTGGAAGTACTACCCCCAGTGAGGCTTCCAGCAACTGTCACACCTACCTATGACCTGCCCCTGAGGCAGCACAAGACGAAAGCCCTTAAGACCTGAGATCCAGATGTGCTGGCTCTCTTGGTTCCTGGTGATCTGGAGCTGAATGGTAGACCGAGCAGAGTTCTCCAGAGACCACCGCTGGACTGCGCCTCACCTCTCCCGGATCCTGTAACCTATCCCTTTACTTGCTTTAAGTTACCCCCAAATAAACCACCCTTTTAACTACGTGGAGTTGCCTTAATAAATCCCCACAATACTCCACCAAAATGTGACCAACCCATGCTTCAAGCCCTCCCTACCATGCCTTTCCCACCATGGCAGACTGGACCATCTCAAATTGTGAGCCCAAATAAAACATTCTTCCCATAAGTTGCCCCCGTCAAGTGTTCTGTCATGGTGGTAAGAAAAGTTATACAACAATGAATGCAATTTTCCCAGGAATATAGGTCAGTAGTTTAGGGTTTGCCCACTATGCCTGTGAATAAGGCCTGGGATTCAACCTCTGGGATTTCAACAAATAAACAGGTTCAGTTCTGTTTGTTGTCTTATTGGTGCTTATTGTCTAGCAGGGAGGACAGATAGGCAAGCAAGATATGCCAACAGAATGTAAAGGTCTGTAAACAGGCAAGTCCAAAGGGTAAGGACCCTGTAGAGGGATCATCTAATTCAATTTTCAGGTGGCGCTAAAGCAGAGGCCTGGAGGATTCGTAGCAGGAAGCAATAATCAGGGCTGGAAGAGTCACAGTGCAGAGGCCTCAAGGACACTGCTGCAGACAGGGAGGAATAAAAACAATAATGGAGTCTCACTGTGAAATGGGATGTTGATCTGGGCATTCAGGTCATAATCCTAAGGGCGAAAGGACAATAACCATTATCCTGAGTGGGATAAATAATTGAAAAGGCTTCCAGAAGAATGAGGACACTGAGCGCATAGAATGTGTCTCGTGTGGTTTGGGTTATTCATCTCATTACCTTAGGCATTCCACTTGCACTTGGGCCTAGTTTACTGTGTGAATCAAATAAAATGGATGTATGATACGAGCCAGTGACTATAAGTACATGCCTAGTTACTACTGAACTACATGGCAACTGAGCTTAAATAACTTGGATCAGTAGTGTTTCCACTGAGCTAAGACAATTGTTTTTCTCCTTCTGTTAGTGTCTAAATATCTGTTATGGTTGAGATGTCAGCTACTCCTCACCGTATGCGAAGGTGATTTTTAAGTGAATCAGAATACAAAAACTTACGGTCTCCCCCCCCCCCCCCCGGGGGTGTAAGGTTCCTTGTAAGTCTCTGCTGGAGATGCCCATGCTGGAATAACCTGCACAGGAATGGCTCCAGTCAGTGAGCACTGTGTGGCTCAGGATGGACAGCCTAAGACTGTGGCAAGCAGACAGCAGCCACAAGAGTTTCAAAGGAGTTGTGTTTGTGCTGGACAATATAAGAACAGTCACAGAATAAAGTGCTTCCAAGGAAAAGGCAGAATTCTCGTTGTGGCCCAAAGTCTGATGATAAGCAATTGAGGAGAGGGAGGAATTCTTCTGGCACATGGCTTGAGAGGATACAGTCCATTGTGCTCAGAAGGCATGATGGGAGGGAGGTGTCCGTGGCAGCCAGCAGAAATCAGGAACCAGAGAGACCAGGGTTGGAAGTAGGAATGGGCTATCAATCACAAGCCTTGCTCTCAGGCAGCCCACCTTCTCCAGCTGCTGGTCACCTCCTAAAGAGTCGACTGTCCCCCCCAAACAGCATCACTAGCTGAGGACCAAGAGTTCCAACACATGAGCCGGTGGAAGGTAGTCTACATCCAAAGCACCACGGCAGCAGGATTCACACACTAAGGAGCCTTTGAAAGCACTCTGTCAGGCACAGCTTCTTTGTGTGAGCACTGTCACACGAGGAGATTTGTGCCTTCAGCACTGGAATGCATCATGCAATTAATATGAACAGAGATGAATGTAGACATACAGTTGGCCACGCTTTCATTTCCCACCCCAGTGACCGTAAGCTTGGAAAGAGAAGTCTTCGTGACTCACGTATCGCACAAGGCAAATGGCAGAACATGGGTCTGCAAGCACGGAGCAGAAGCTCCAATGTGGGACACATTCTCCTCTACCACTGTCCGGCTGGCCATAGAATGATGTCATACTTGTACCTTGTGTTTTCTGGTATGTGTTGAGATGGATTCACAGGCTTCACTCACTTTGTTCCTCTCCATCCTTTGGTGATCTGTTTTGTTTTTGCTGCTTTATCTGTCTGCCTGCCTATCTATCTATCTATCTATCTCTATCTATCTATCTATCTATCTATCTATCTATCTATCTATCTATCTATCTATCTATCTACTTATTTATTTATTTTAGATAGGACATTTTTTTAGATGTATTTACTTATTTATTTATTTTAGACAGCTAAGCCCTGCTGGCCTTGAACTCACAGAGATCTGCCTGCTTTCCCAAGTCCTGGGATTAAACATGTATGTCACCATGCCTGGTACTCCTGGTGATCTGGTTATACTGTGAATGGCAACACCAGTCAGAGAAAGCATTCCTTGTCTCTTTTTAAAGTCAGTTTTGCTCAAAGCATGGGCTGTACATGGGGTATGTGGGCATCGTGTCAAAGAATGTTGGAAATGTAGAATCTTGGCCCTGCCCTGGATCTGCCAACGCAAGCCTGCATTTTAACAGGATCCCTGACCCACCCTGCTGCCCGTGATCCCTATGCCGAGGACAAGCCGCTCCAAAGATGCTGAATGTCCATGGGACTCTGGGAAGCGCCTGGCGCCTCCCAGGAGGGAACCAAGAACGAATTCTCCAGTCTTCATGACACTGAACCTGGCAGGGTGGAGGCAGCATGGAGTGACGTGAGCCAGAGAGGAAACTGGAGGAGGGGGTGCAGAGGGGACCCCAAGCACTCTCAGGAGCACACTCGGGAGCACACTCAGAGACACACTCGGGAGCACAGTCAGGAACACACTCAGGAGCACACTCAGAAGCACACTCAGGGGCACACTCAGGAGCACACTCAGAAGCACACTCAGGAGCACACTCACTCAGGAGCACACTCAGGGGCACACTCAGAAGCACACTCAGGAGCACACTCAGGGGCACACTCAGAAGCACACTCAGGAGCACACTCAGGAGCACACTCAGGAGCTGGCTCTGAATGCGCCAATGGTGACTCTGGGATAAACAGCATTTGGCATGTTCTCTGGGCCGGGGGACAATTGGTAGTCACCCTCTGTCTACTTTATGTCACCAGGAGGCCCAACAAATTACCCTTTGAGCTTCCTGGAGGTGATGTGGCCATGGTTACAAAGGACCGCAAAGGACCGTTGGGCCCTAAGTAAAAAACATTTCAGATTTTTACCACTGCTTACTGTTGAGGACCCAGGTGTCCCTCACTTCCCCTAAAACAATTTTTTAAAAAGAAAACAAACAAGCTAAAAGAGTTTTCTGTGGGGCCCTAAACCGTTCCCACATGTCCTTGATGGGCCCTTTCATCCTATCAGGGAAGAGCCGCTGATTTCTGGGGACAGTAACCTTGCTGGGAGCCACTGTCACTGGGGACACAGTAGCTTCTGCTGTGAGTTCCTCCTGCCGCTGCCGCCGCCGCTGCCGCCGGGTGAGGTAGGTGTGCACTGTCAGAGCCAGGAGAGATCGCGCAGGGCCACATCACCTCCCTGGAGTGCCGTGTTCTCTGCTGCAATAAAGAACACTCATTTTGGCTTTGCAGGGGCGGTGGCTCAGAGTGAGCCATTAGCTGGCGGTCATGTTATTTACTGTAAATGCATTTTCATGGATTTTGCTTGATGAGGTCTAGAAAGCTAGGCCAGGGCTCTTTGTTCCAAGAACATGAGGATTTCTGATGGCTGGAGGACACGGGCTCGGGACAATTCCACTGTGACTTCATGGACCCCATTGATCACCAGCACTGATGGAGCTGGTGCAGAAGGCGGCACTCTTGTGCTTCTATAAGACCATTTTTATTTAGAAATGAAGGAAACACATCCTTGCCCAGGCTCTTTTCTGACCTTGCTGTGCCCTCTTCCCTGCTATTCCTTTGATTGCCTGACACGAGCAAGCACACACACACACACACACACACACACACACACACACACACACACACACACACACACACCTTTCCACAGACTTGCCTTTCGCTGACATGGGCGATCTCCCTTTTATTATTCCCAGTCAAGCATCGGAAGTTTGAAAGTGATGTTTTAGAAAGCTCCTAAGTAACAATGGTGTAGCTTTCCTCTGATTTCAAGGCCCCATTTCCAAACTCCACATCACAATGTTACAGAACAAAATATCATTCTCACAATCAAGCAAAAACAAATGTATGAAACATCCTAGGAAGGATGGATCCAAGCTCATAAAAGATCTGACTATATTGAAATCACATCTCAGCACAGGCTATTTTCCCATCCATGTTTCCAGGGCTTTCCGCCCAACTCTTCACCTCTCTTCTGGCTTCTGTTCTGTAACATCTTTGGGCGGAGATAGAAAGATTGCCCATCGGCAGGTCATTGTCCCAAATTCCTCTACCAAAGCCACCAAGGATGGTCAGAAGAAAGCTAGGGAGAAGGCAAACTTGTTTCACTAGGTTGTGCCAAAAGCTGCAATTTTGAGACCCTTGATCCACCATGTCATAGCTGAGACATTTGGGAAATGCACTCCATCTCTCTGAGCCTTTGTTACTCATCCAGCAAAGAAGGATTGTGATATTATTCAACAGGGTTTGGGAAGGAAAAAGACAAAGTAGTGCTCTAGAAATACCAAAATATGGCCTGGTTCCGATGCTACCTTATTTGTGAGAGTTCTTTCTTGCCTCTCAGCCTACGTGTGTCGGTATGGCTTGGTTATTAAATGCTCCTCACCAAAGATTGTGTGTTGATGGTTTGGTCCCCAGTGCAAGCAGCATGAAGGGGTGGGGCTTTGGGAAAGTGACCGAATAATGAGGGCTCAGTCCTTGCCAATGGATTAATCCATTGATAGATTAGAACTTTGATTAGGCTGTTGCGGGAGCTAGAACCCCAGAAGGCAGGGCATAGTTGGAGGAAGTAGGTGACTGCAGAAGCGACTTTGCAGTGCATGTCTTTGCTCTGATTCTTTCTGTTGCTTCCTGTCTGGCAAGAGGTGAGCAGCTTTCCCTCCCATGTGCTCCTGCCACCACATTCTGCCTCATCTCTGTAGCTAGAGTTTTCCTGCCTTGCCCACAGTCAGGACAAATCTTTGTCACCCGCCAGTCCCACAGCCACTCAGACCCAACCAAGTAAATACAGAGACTTACATTGCTTACAGACTGTATGGCCGTGGCAGGCTTCTTGCTAACTGTTCTTTTATCTTAAATTAACCCATCTTTATAAATCTATACCTTGCCACGTGGCTGGTGGCTTACCGGTGTCTTTACATGCTGCTTGTCCTGGTGGTGGCTGCAGTGTCTCTCTGCCTCAGCCTTCTGCTTCCCAGAATTCTCCTCTCTCCTTGTCCCACCTACTTCCTGCCTGGCCACTGGCCAATCAGTGTTTTATTTATTGACCAATCAGAGCAATTTGACATACAGACCACCCCACAGCAGTGGTATTGTGTCCCCAATATATCATGCACCCTAATAAATTTATCTGGGGTCAGAGGACAGAACAGCCACTAGATAGACATAGAGACCAGAAAATGGTGGCACACACACCTTTAATCCTATCACTTGGGAGGCAGAGATCCATCTGGACCTCTATGAGTTTAAAGCCACACTGGAAACAGCCAGGCATGGTGATTCACACCTTTAATGCCAGGAAGTGATGGCAGAAAGGTATACAAGGCGTGAAAACCAGGAACTAGAGCTGGTTAAGCTTTTAGGCTTTGGAGCAGCAAGCTGAGAGGCATCCAGTTTGAGGAAACAGGATCAGCTGAGGAATTGGTGAGGTGAGGAAGCTGTGGCTTATTCTGCTTCTCTGATCTTCTAGCATTCACCCCAATACCTTGATCCAGATTTGTTTTATTAATAAGACCTTTTAAGATTCGTGCTATACACCATAGCCCTGAAACAAAAGGAGCCAGGTGAGCATAAACCAAAGCCACTGATGCAGTGATCCCACATACATCCTTTCTCTTTAAGTCGTTTCTCTCAAGTATTTATCATAGCAAGGAAATGCCCAACAGAGGTACATACAGGCTTACATATATATGCATACAATGGTATTTAATATAGCATATTAAGTACTAATATGACTATATATGATTATAAAGCATGCTATATTATGTATTATTCCATCTTATTATTATATAGTATGTCATATTGTATTATATAGCATTAGCCAAGTTTTTTAATACCATAGACTGGTAAATTATAAAAAAAAAATGTTTGTTTACCAATTGGTTCTGGAAGGAGGAGTCTAAGAACATGGTGCTAGTCTCTGCTTGGCATCTTACGAGGGGATCCTTTCTGTATCATAACGTGGCAGAGTCCATCACATGGCAAGCCTGACAAGAGTGGCAGAAGTGGCTCCCATCCAAGCCATTCCTGCAACAGCCTGTTAATCCATGAAGGCTAATCTGCTCATGAGGGCTGTGTGATCATGACTCAGGAACTTTCTACAGGTCCTACTTCTCAATACTGCTTCATTGAGGATCAAATTATCAGCACATGAAACTTGACAAATTCAAACCATAGCAAATACATAGCACGTTTCCATAGCATATTTGACTACCTATTATACTTTACTGTTATAATACATCAATTAAGAATATCACGCATGTATATTGCACATCCTTATTTTTTTCAAGAATCTAAATCCACAGATCCATAACTGCCCATACTTTGTAAGGGTATAAGATTGAAAAATAACTAACAACATTTTATTCCAATAAATTTTTCTTTCCATGATTGGAAATGAAATGGCCTGAAAATGAGATATTTGAGTGTATCCTATAAGGACATCTCAATCCTTAACTATAATAATTTCATTATTTAAAAACCAATCTTCAACTGATGCAACCAGAAGAATTCTGCATCTTAAAGCAATTCCTGCTAAGCTCCCTCAACCAGGTCATCTAACTATGATTACGAATGGTTTAATGCAAATAAAATTTAAAATGTAAAAAGATCAGTGCATAATTTTGGTTGCTGATGATCGCACCATAACTTGAATTTAACCACAAGATTTTTTTTCCTTAAAATTTAATTGTGAGCCCAAACATCTCTTTTGAATTCTATTTTTTTCTCTCTTGAGTATCTGGTGAATGTGGACACAGTGTTCTATGAAGTCCACACTTTGTGTCCCTGCTGGGCTTCGGTGATCATCTGAGAGACAAGGCATATGCTGCTTCTTCTGGTTGTAAACATATTGAACACCCGCAGCCAAGAGTCAACTATAAATATTTTATTAGCATTCTAGGGAAAAAAATCTGAACTCAGGTGTGAGTTAGTCACACAATTAAGCAAAAGGCAGAAATTGTTCACTTTCACAGGCTCTGCCGATCCCGCCTCCTTACTTAAGGTTCCTGAATCAAGAACAGAATAGCTCAGGTTGCTGGCCAGCTCATACCTGAGCTGCCCCTCTCCATGACCCTTTCCTAGGGCACACATCTGGAAAGCCAGAAGGTGGGTATTTAAGTGAGTTTAAGTAAGCTGGAATGGCAGGCATGGAGTCCCTGGTCTTCACACTTGATGATGGCTGGTTGCCTCTGTTCCCTCAGAGCTATAACCTGATTAACATTTAATTTCAATTAAACTAGTGATCATGTTCTCCACCTTCTATGCAGAGAGGGTTAATTTAGCGAGAAATATAGCTCTTTGCCATAGCCATAACTAGCAGTAGTTTCAGTGGTGGGGTAGGGGACACTAAAAACTAAAAGAATGTAGGGTCCATGTTTAGGGACCTAGAGAAAATTAGAATGAAACATAATTCTGTGGGATGGCCTAGGTTATACATATTTATAGTTTCTAGGTTGGAAAAGTCAAAGCTGCCCGGAAAAGTGAGTTAGTGAGCAGGTGTTCAGGTCTCACTTCCTGGTGTACTTGGGTTTTACTAGTCTGAACATAGATGTCTCTCGCCTCTACTGATGTCTCTTTAACTTACCACCTTACATGAAAACCACTCATTCCATTTCCCATCATGCTATATTCTCTAGCACCTGGACCCAACAATGTTGGTGAAGGTGCTTTTGAAGTCACCCCCCTACACCAACCCCCTGACATTTTTAAAGATTTAGATTGTTTATCCTGGTGTGATAGCATTCCTCTGTAATCTCAGCACTGGGAAAGCTGACATAGAAAAGTTCTGAGTTCAAAGTCAACCTGGGCTTCATAGTGTGTTCAAGATCATCTTGGGCTGTAGAGCATGACCCTTGCTCAAATAAGACAAGAAAATCTCACAAAACATTGAAAATTATTTCCTGAAATAATAAACAGTTGGAAGCTGCATGTTGAAAATGGTGATAATAAATAAAATGTCACACACACACACACTGGAGTTTTTTCACAACTACAATAAAAAAACAAAATTATGTCATTTGTGAAATGAACAGGACTAGAGACCATCATGTGATGTGAAATAAGGCAAACTCTGAAAGAAAACTCTAGTTTCTCTTGTATACGGAATCTATTTAAGTATATATATACATGTGTATATGTCAAAACTAGAAAAGGAGATGACTGGGGAGGAGGAACAGAAGAGTGTCCTCACAGACATATGAACAAGAACATGGCACCCATGCATGAAAATTTCATAGTGAAGTCAGTCATTTTGTACAATTTTTGAGATAATTTTAAATAGTCACTGTACAATATTGATGTTTTTCACCCTGTTGAAGGGAGATGGAAGGTTGGTAGAAGCATAATGTGTGTGTGTGTGTGTGTGTGTGTGTGTCTGTCTGTCTGTCTGTCTGTCTGTCTGGGGGGGGGGGGGGTTCTTGGAGAGGCCTCAGGGACCATCTCAACCACAAAGATGTGAAACTGAGACCAGCAAAGCACTTGCTAATTGTCAGAATCACAGCTTTGACTCCAGTTCAATGGATGATTCAGCAATTTTATGCATTATTATTGTATCATGTAATGATTGATCTGTAAATATTATTTACACAAATCTAAACGTATTGGCTATAAATAACAATTAGTAAATGACATGATTTACCTTACATGTTTTTGACAAGGCTAAAAGCTCAAAATTTGTATTATTGCACAAAGCTTTCCCTCTGCTCAGAAGTCAGACCTGGCCAAGTGGACCTTCGACTATTGGCTTCTCTCCATGTTCAAAGCAGAAGGAAATGGCCAGCTCTTAAAATAGCACACCAGCTTAGTTGTTTTGCAAAATATTATCTATTTAAGTAGTTTACCAGAAACCTTTTCCACAGTGAGATATCATCTGTACAGATAAACTATTTTGATAAAGAACAAATATTTAAAACACTAAACTGGTAGACTTCTACTTATTATTATAGAGCATTTTTTCAGAACTCTGAACGAACAGAATGGGTTTCCCCCTCAAATCTGGAGATAGAAGTTCATTTGTCCATTTAATGAAAGTTATAAAGTATTTTAACGGTTTTGATTCTCTCCTGTGAGGGAATGAGGTGATCCAGTGAGGGGTCAGTGGTGGAAGACAGTCTGGGAATTTGGGGGAAGGAACAGAAGGCTAGAACATGGAGCCAACTGGCCCCAGCTCAAAGATCACAACCTGATCCCCTTTAGAGGAAGTGAGGTGGGGGTGCATCTGAGAAACAGGCAGGAACTTCAGAGTTCAGTTCCGGCTCCTGTTCCACGTGAGGGCAACCCCTCCTGACCACAGGCTCCAATCACACATGGCAGGGCAGACTGGGTGCTCGATCCAATGCCTCCCACCTCTCAATCTACAGCTCTGACTCTTTGTTGCCTGTTCCTTTCCAGAACAGAACGATGAGTCTGAAGGCAGCTGCGGGATTAGGAGGTAGAGCTAAGGTATGAACAGGCTCTTCGGTTCGAAATTGATACCAGATGCTGCCATGATTTTAGACACCCGGTGAAGGCACTCTGTGCAGTTTCCTGTCAAACTCCCGCTCGGAGAAGTCTGCCTAGTTTTAAGGCCCTCGTTTTAAAAATAGGATTCTATGCTAAATGTTCAAAACCTTTCTAAATTCTGAGACAGCTTCTTCTTCCCTCCTCTCTCTCTCTTCTCCCGTTCCCCTGCTCCTCACCCTGCTCCCACCCACCCAGCTCTATGGGTCTCCCCTGGCTGCAGTTTCAAACACAGGAAGCAGCCAGGGAAGTGGCCACATTGATTATTTTTAGAGCAGTGGGAGATGTGGGAGTTCTCCGCTTTATCTTCTGTAACGTAAAGACGAGTTAGTGGAAGCTCCTGATTTAGAGTTCAGAGAACAATTCAGTAATTTTCCTCCAAACCCAGTGTCACAGTTCCTGATCCCGGGCTCTTCCACGTAAATCAAGGCTTCACTGACCACTCACTCCTGCGTATCTGGAATATTTGTGGGTGAGCTCTGGAAGGAACTGGTCCTCCCAATGTTCCACCCTGGTGTTTATTCTCATCTTAACGCCCAGAGTTGTTTCAGAGCCTGAGGAAGTTGTGAGCCTTCAATAAGGAGCTCGTAGGCCCAGATGTGTTGTTAGGAAAGTTGGAGTAATTACAGTCACCCCGAAACAAAAAGTGTGACAGAAACGGGCTCAGAGGCTCAGGTGCCATGCTTCTTTCTGGGTTGGTTCCTCCAATGGCCTTTAGCTCCAGCCCATGCTCCAGAGACCATCAGAGGAAGTGAAGGCAGGTATTAGACCCTCTCACTGTCAATCACAGATAAGAAAGCTCGACCGACACTAAGATGTCCATTCTCTCCAAATTCATCTATAGTTTAAAGTAACCCCAGTCAAAATCCCAACAAGGTTTGCTGCCTTTTGTTGTGTTTTTAGAAGAAAACAGACACACAGACTCTAAAATTAATTAGCAGATGACGAAGGACATAGGCAGTTGAGAAAAGCTTAAAAAATAATAGTGTGGGTGGACGTGCACCGTCAGACATCAAAGCTGAATGTTAACAGACAGAATACAGTCTGGAAGTGGGAGTCAAAGCAATGGAGCAGAATAGAGCCCAGGAGAGTTTTAACAAAACTAACACTGCAAAAGACTGGGAAAAGATTGGTCATTTCAGTAAATGACATTGGGTCAATTGATATCTGTGTGAGTGTGGGGGGTGCTGGGGGGCAGGGGGAGATGTAATCCCTTCCTCATCTCAGACAGAAAAATATTCCATTCTCCATAGTAACATAAACTAGTATGTAAAACTTTGAGCCACTGATTTTAATTGAGTTCCTGGGCTAACCTCCAACAGAAATCAAATTACCATGGCATCACTTGCACTAAAGCTCCTTGCCACCAAACCAAGCCCAAGTTGTTTATTGCATCTTTTGAGAAACCAGGAGAAAAGTGATAAGTCAGCCAGGGTGACACATCCCCTCTACTCCAGCACAAGAAAGGGAGCCAAAGGAACACAGTTCTAGTCACCGATTTTTGTTTCCCGAATCCGCTTTCTTTGGCCTTTGTTTCTAAAAGTACTTATTATTTCATGCATTTGTGTGTGTGCCTGGGTGTATGTATGTATGTGCTCCGTGTGTGTGCAAGAGCCTGTGGAGGTCAAAAGAGAGCTTTGGATTCTCTAGAACTGGAGTTAAAGATGTTGTGAGCTGCCATGTGGGTGCTGGGAACTGAACCTGGGTCCTTTGCAAGAGCAGCTGGTGTACTTAACCACAGAGCCGTCTCTCCAGACTCCTTTCTTGCCTTTGAAACCAACTTCCTCTGCTGAGCTCATGGGAGACTTTTTTTTTTTTCATTTTTAAAGCAGATGCTGTAATTCATGAATTGCAAATTAAATCCAATTTGATGATTTCACCGTATTTTGTTATTGTGATTCGTCTTTGGACAAAAGCAAAAAGAAAAGGAACGGGTCTTTCAGGTTCCTCCGACAGAGTGCAAACACATAGAACAGGAGGGAAGGGACGTGGGCTAGTGCAAACAGGAGCTCGCCTTCATCCAGGGAGGCAACTGAGTGGACAGTGCAAGTGACATGCAAGTGACAACGTCAAGGTGTTTGTGTGGCGTCTGAAACAGCTACAGCCTCTTCAGCTCTGTAAGAGAAGAGAGGACAGCTGTCCGATACGTGTGGGGTCAGACTTATTTCACTCTTGTGGCAATCCGCTTTCTTACCCCTGGGATCTACTCACTCCTGAATTTAAGGATTGCATTTGAAACAAAGGCTCTGAGCGCTCACCTTTAATCCCAGTCACTGAGAAGCTGAGGTGGGAGGGTCAGGAGCTCAAGACTGGCCTAGACTACATGAAACCCTGTCTCAAAAATAGAAAGAGAATTTGAACATGAAGAGAGAAAAGAACAAAGATAAAGAAAACTCAAGTTACATCCATTCCATTCTCCCATGGTACCACCTGGAGCTTTATTTCCATTTAAAATTTAAAACAATGAAACTGAATGCTAACTGCAAGGTGTAATTTGGTTTGGTAAGTGCCAATTTTACTTCATGCATGAACTATTTTTATTGCTATAATAACATTTTAGCTGAAATTTATTATTTTTAAACAAAGGACGTATAAGGAAAATGGTGTAATTACTTTTAAAATCAACCATGCCACATAAACAAAATGCCATATGACCCTTTCTAGATATCAAATACCTTAGACTCAAAAGACCTCTTCCCCAAAATTATAAGTCCTATGGAGAGACATTAACAACTGAAGTAGAGAGACATTGTGTTAAAGGATCGAAAGACAATTACTATAAATCTAATCATTCTCCCCAAATTAACCCGGTCATAAGGACAAATGAAAATCCTAAATTCTTATTTATTTATCCTCTCCCCCTCTCTTTTCCTCTCTCTCAATACGAACTCTCTGTGTATCTCTGAGCAGCCCAGAACTTACTATGTAGACCAGGCTGGCCTCAAACTCACAGAAACCTGCCAGCTTCTGCCTCTGTCTCCCAAGTGCTGAGATTAAAAGCTTGCAATCACACACCTGGCCCCACAATTTTAAAATGAAACGTAAAAGAATCTACTACATTTGACCACTTTAAGATGGGAGGGATAAGTGAGACGCCTCGGTGGATGGTGACGCTTGCCTCACAAGCCTGGTGACCTGAGTTCAGTCCTCAGAACCTGTGGTAGAAAGAGAGAACCAATTCCTTAAAGTTGTCCTCTGACCTCTACATGTGTGTTGTGGAACACACACACACACACACACACACACACACACACAATAACAATAACAAATTCAATCAAAATGTCCTTATCAAAGGTCACTAATAAGAGAATAGAAAAAAAAAAAACAAGCAATGATAGAATTATTTGAAACATATAATTGACAAGTAGCTCACATTCAGCATATAATAAATCAAGTCACACAATACTGAAACATTCCAAACACAAATTAATGCTTGCCACATGACACCATTCATTGTAAAGTTTGAAAATCAAGGTAAATTTAAACTATTTTTAAGGGGTGTCATCTTAAGTGGGACAGCTAAAAGGGAAGAGAGGAAGCAGTTGCCTTAAAAGTTAGGAGTGTGGACGTCTTTGCTGTGGGCTTACGTGGGAGACGTCAGCCCTCCTCCTGCAGGGAGGCTGTGTGAATGTGGAGTTGAAGACGATCAAGTGAACCGTGTGTTTGTGCATGTGCCTCTCTTTGGGGCTCCTGGCTCTCTCTGTGTGGAAAATGATGGAGAAGCAAGTGAGTGTGTTCAAGTCTTTTGTTCAAGAGGCTTCATGAAGCTGAGAATGACGGTGCACTCTTGTAACTCCAGCTCTGGGTGGGCTATGGCGATAGGATGACAAATCCAAGGCTAGCCTGGGCTACATAGGGATACCCTAAAAGTACTTGAAGACTCTGTTCACAATCGTTTAGTGAATCAACCTCGCCACGCCACAGACACTCAGGCCAGTGGCCAGGTGTAGAGCAGTTTGGTCTCATACGATGTTTGGTTTCACATCTGTAACACATTCACAAAGTATCAAGCCTTGTCCTGATTTAGTGTTTTCAGAGAATTCATTGGTCACCTATCGGTCTTTCCAGAACGTTCTCCAGGATTCCCTCTAGGGAAGCTCTTTGTTTTCTGTGCATCTCATCCCCCAGTGTTCTGGGTTTCTTTCTGGCTGTGCTGACCTCATGTATGACCTGTTTGTGTGGTTTCTCTTCCTGAGACCTCCCTCACATGTCAATTCTTACTGCTTCTCTGTAACTGGGCGGGATGTTTATGGCACCTGTCAGCAACAGGTGCAGAAACTGCCGTTGGATTGGATTTTGCAAAAGCAGAGATGCTTTGGATAGAGTTCCCAACACCCTACATGGATGACGCATTGGATGGACGTCTTCTGGTCTGATGGGTTGCGTAGTCTGATTTCAACCAGATATCCTTTAAAACTATTTGCTCACTAAACTAAACAAAGCAGAAATATCAAAGTCATTCTGCAGAAGCATTTTGAAGATGAATTCCCATTTTTAGCAGATGAGTGTATGAACAGATTTTATTTAGTGTTCATTAAGTTTATGTACTAATATTATTTATATCCTACAAGAGGCAGTTTAGGCGATTACTGTATCTAAAAATATGCATGCCATAATAAAAGCCTATATAAATCACCTTGCATGTCTCTCATCAGTTTTTAGTCTATTTTATAAGAAAACTTTGTATTTCCCTATAAATAAAATCCTATCCTTGTTTTCTTTTTCTTTTTCTTTTTTTTCCACATAAAAAGCCACTGCCTTTGTATGGATAGAATGACCTACTTTGGGCACTTTAAAAATCTTGAAATTTTTGTATTGATTCTGTGTTGATGTTTTTATAAGTGACAAATGGCCACAGTGTTCAGGACACATACAATTCATTGTTAGATAGTTTGTTTTAGTCATATTTTCAGTTGACATAAGCTCTATTGGCAGCATATGGAAGGCGGGGAAGAGTATAAAGAGTCTTGTTAAATATTTTAGTCAGGTCTAAAAAGTGTGTGTATGAATGCCACCACAGTAATAATGAATGATAAGGGCCATTCTCCAAGGACTTAGTATAGTAGGTCATTTTTCATCTCTATTATTTCTTTTTGTCATTTCTTTAAAAAAAAAAACCACACACACACAGTGCCTTTTCATCTTATTTTATTTGAATTTTTCCCCTTAAGATTTCTGGACTGTTGCTATAGCAAAAATAATGATGAAATGAAACTTTGCCTAATGTTCATTTGCTCCTGAATTTCAGATGAGGGGCACTCCCTATATTTCTCATGCTGACCGCCGCCGCCACCACTGCATGTTCAAGAAAATGAAGATGGTCTAGTTATTGCAAGCATCACTCATTTCACAGTGAACTCCCATCTCACTATTCTCCCCATCCATTTCCACTGAAGAATACAATTTTGAATTGAAATTAGATAGTGATATTTAGATATCACCTCCCTAAATCTGGCCCATGATGTCTGCAGAATTCTTAGGGATGTGGTTACGGAGTAAGCAAGGAGAGCTAGCAAGGGTGTTTCTCATGCATGTATTCATGCATTCCACAGCTATTTGTTGTTGCTTATGATTTGCTAGACTTAGGGTACAATGTAGTAGAGATAGATGTTGGGCCATGTACTCAGCAAAGTCAGGAGATTTGTCAACACAGAAAAAGAAATTGCATCCACAAAGGAGCAGAGCCAGGTACGATTGGAGCACCCAAAGTGTGTACTTGCTTTGAATTACAAAGAAATTTGGTGGCCAAACAATCTCTCCAAAGGCCCAGAACCCAAGAGAGAAGATTGAATGCTTCCACTGGAGGATGAATGGCAGAGAATGTCTGATGTGGAAGCAGTGTGCAGGATGGGGCCAGAAACATGCCAGGAGCCAACGGCTGGATTCTGAAGGAGAGAATTTGTAGAGTTTTGTAAGAAGAAATAAAAACAGGGTTTAATTATCAGAGTAATAGGAAGCCATTGGAATTTTTTTCTGAACACACACTGAATTTTCTGGGACTAGAAGTTGATCCTGAGGAATAGAGTTCTGCTGACTGGAGTAGACTTTTTCACTCTGATCCCACTGGAATCCATGGGTCTACCATTCAAAGGCTTTTAAAAAATGTATTTTGTTTCTTTTGCATGTGTGTGTATGTATTTGTGTGTATGTGTATGCGAATGCACATGTGCACATACTCATGTGAGTACATGTGTGCCGAGAGGGAGGGAATTGTGCATGTACATGCCCAAGTAAGTGCAGGTCACAGATTAACCTCAGGTGTCAATCCTTTAGGCATGATACACCTCATTTTTGAGATGTTGTGTCTCAGTAGCTTGGGGATTTGCTCATTAGTCTAGGTCAACTCACTAGAGAGCCCCAAAGATCTCCGTGTCCCTTCTGCACCAGTGTGAGGGTTATAATTGCACACCACCACACCCATCTTTTTCACGTGGACTCTAGGGATTGGACTCAGGTTGTGCTG
The DNA here is from genome assembly GCF_049852395.1 of Peromyscus maniculatus bairdii. Taxonomy (NCBI): domain Eukaryota; kingdom Metazoa; phylum Chordata; class Mammalia; order Rodentia; family Cricetidae; genus Peromyscus; species Peromyscus maniculatus. The sequence goes on from NC_134856.1 coordinate 126,434,947, forward strand.
CAAACACTTTGCTCACCAAGCCATGTCCCAAGTCCCTTCTTGATGGGTTTCAGTTGGTGGAAGAACATGCGGCACCCCTGAGCTGATGATTGGCATCAGAAAAGATCTGGGTAGCGGCCAACATGACTTGGACACGCTTTGTTTTTTCCCAACTGGGGATGATCTTTTTTATCAGTCATCTTCAGAATGAATTCGGAAGATGGAAAGTGATTCCTGAGCTCTGTACTGGAAAGTTCAGTACACTGGACAACCTGTTCTTCTTGAAGAATCACTGGTAGCTGCTAAAACTTCTTTTAGCTGGTCTTAACCAGCTTTGGCAAGAAGGAAAAGAATCGTTTCTATGGCGTGCTTTCTCCCAGTCTCCTGAGACTGAGCAGGCAAATGAAACACACAATGAAATCGAAGGAGCAGAAGATACAACCTTGTCTATTTTCCTGTACAGAGAGGATTTGTCTATGGTGACACAGTCAGATGCTTACACAGTAAACTGAAAACTGGCAATGATGGGCTCTGCTTTGAAGATATGTAGCATGTATGATTAGAATTTAATTGAATGAAGGATTCAGTGTTTCACTGCCTAGATACCGCTTCTCACTGAGCTCCAAAGAGACAAATTCTTCCTATCAAATCCTTTGACAAGCAGCTCTGCTTCCTTGAGGCCTGTTGGACTGTCCTGTTGTGAGAGAGCCAGTGTGCTTTCCTCCCCAGGATGGGGGATGCTGCAGTTTAGACCAACATCTTCCATCATGAACACCGTGGAACACTGTCCTCCAGGCATGAATCGGCCTTTCCTCTCTGAACTCTCGGCAACTGTGATTACATTAGAACATTGAGTCCATTAATGTTGATCATCCTCTCCAAAGATATAGAAACAGCTAACGGTTGTGGGGGTGGAAGAGGCTTACTTTTAGCTGTGTGAACTCCCTGTGAATTGTCCATGTTCCTATGAATGACCTGTCACCCATACTTCTGTGTACAACTCCATCAACTAATCGGTTCAGCAGCTGATGTTCTGGTTATCTTTCTGTCAACCTGACAAACAAGCTAGTGTGTTTTGGGAAGAGGAAATGCCAGTTGGCCTTTAGACAAGTCTATGGGGGTATCTTTTTCATTAGTGATTGATGTGGGACAGCCCAGGCCACTGTGAGCAGTGTGACCCCTGGGCAGGTGGTCCTGGAGTGTATAATAAAACAAACCAAGCAAGCCATGAAGTAAGAAGGTTAAGCAGGGTTCCTCCATGACACCTGCTTCAGTTCCTGCCCTGGCTTCTCTTCCTGATGGGCTAGATAATGTATGATGAGATAAACTATTTCCTCCTCAAGTTGCTTTTGGTTATGGTGTTTATCACAAAGAAAGCAAACTAGGACCCTGGCCTTGGGGGGGAAGGAATTCCATGGTGGTACCTATATTGGGTATGATGATATTATTTCCCTCAACTCAGGAAAAGTTAAGGAGAGTGTGCTAATGGTGCCGAGTAACTTAGATAGGAAGGAAAGGGGGTATTAGGGAGATGGCTTGCTATAAGGATGGTGATGAGACTTCAGATCCCCTGAGCCCACATAAATGCCAGTTGGGTGTGGTAGCCTGCCTGTAATTCTAACACTGGAAAGGCAAAGACAGGCTAGCTAGACTAGCCAAATCAGAAGTTCTGGGTTCAATTAAGTGTCTGCCACACTGAATAAAGAGCAATGGATGACAACTCCTCATGTTAAGTTTGGACCTACACACACACACACACACACACACACACACACACACACACACACACACACACACATAAATGGCACAGCTGCTCACACGTGTGAAAAAAGAAAAGGAGTTTGTCAACGATGAAGGTTAATGACACTAGCAATGGGAAGACAAAATTGTCATACTTTAGAATGTGGGTCCTGTTCACACCACTAACATCTGTGTCGGGAAGGGCATGGTGGGTGCAGGGAAGGAGCAATGGGTGTGACCATTGGGTGTGAAGAGGTGAGAAAGGTGAAGGACATCAGATATTATGAACATTAATTGTTCTTTGCAAGCTCCTTACTATAAATGCCCAGAAGTCATTATCTATCTTGTTTTAGATTATTTTTTTCTTCACCTAAATCTTTCTCCAGTTCCTTTGCCCTCTCCTTCCAGGAGCTGTGGCAGACAGTTCTTCCTGAGGCTGACATTTTCATCATAAAGAAAGCCTGCAGTTTCTAGTAATAACTGATCACAGAAATTCAGGATAACCAGAGTGGGTGTCTCCCCGTGGTCACTCTAATTAGATGATCACAGCCATCTCTCTTGACATGTCTGCGAGGGGCTGGAGGTACTTGGCAATGAATCCATCAGTCACGCAGAGAGCACAAACGGGCTGGGTCAAAGGCAAACCTCGCCTTCATTCCACATGACTTCCCAGAAACTGGTCCACAGGCTTGAAAGGGAAGACACAAAATGTCATCAATATATAATGCATGGGAAGCTTTCTGTGTTTTATTCTAGGTTAAGAAAATTGGAATGTGAATTCTTCTAGAGTGATAATAATAAAACCATTCACAAGAACTACTAAGAAAATAGACAAATAATACATTCACAAGGTCAATATTATTTCAATGTGCTGGAGTGACTCGTGATTTAAAAAAAATTCTGATGCTTGTTTCTGTAACATGAGAAACTGACTCTTTCATTTCTCTGCATTTTATATTCTTTGACGATCTGGATTTTTCTGGAAGCCATGTGCACTGAGTATAGCATTAGATAAAAGTTATGGTGGCTTGGGCACTGGTTGTTGCTCTCAGGTGTCTTCCTCAGGTCAGGTAAGTCACCACCACAAAACAGAAGGAATACAGAGCTGGGAAAGTTGTATTCAGCCATCACCGGCTGGGGCTCCCTTCTGCCACATCAGTCCCTCCACAGGAATACACAACAACCAAGGATGGTCTGTATCTAGAGCTTCAGGGGACAGAAAGCAGTGAGGCTTCTCTGCCGGGTAGGCATGAACCACTAACTCCTCTCCCACCCCCTCCCACTCCCCTCCCCCTCCCTCTCCCCCTCCCCCTCCTTCTTCCCATGAGTAAAGGTATTATTTTTCCAAGTCAGGGCATCTAAGAAAGTTTCCTACTTGGGAGCTCTGCTGGGGAGAGTAGATTTCTTGACAGTCATGACACTTTTGTCCCTAAAGCATCCCCTAATAAGATCAACTCTTTTCAGAAATCCAGAAACAGGAAACAGAAATGCAAACTCAAATCCTGCACAGCCTTGAGTTTCAAAGTAAATAAGTCACAATGCCATGCAGAGCTGGCACCATGCTAAGGATGCAGCTCATATCTCACCCTTGAGCCTACCTAGTCATGCTATGGCAGATACTGTCGCAAATAGGGAAAGTGGAGGTATTTGAGGTTACATTACTTGCCCATAGTCATGGCTGCCAAGTGGTAATGTTGGAATTTCAACCTAGGAATCTGGCTATAGGGACAATGCTCCAAAATACAGTAACTGTAAGAGTTAGGACGTTGATTGTGGCTGAATTCCGAGCAGTTTTTTCTGTTATATTCCTTCTCAGCTTTCTGTGTCCTTTCTTATGAAGGCCTTGAAGGATTGCTGGAAAAATATATGTGCACACACACACACATGTGCATGCACACTTCATTGTTCTTGCATCCTCATAGGATGAACTGTAAAGGAATAGTAATGATGTTGCTTTTCTCAGAGCCTATTTCCCACCCCCTGGTTTTAAAGTGTGTTCTTAGCCCTGGTGGAGTCTTCATTTCCATCTGTCTGAAGGCAAGGAGATGAGAGAGTCCCCACTGACGCCTGTCATCAGCATTTAGCCTTTGCTGGTGCCTCAGATCTCTAAATCAGGCTTTAAAAAGAGCAATGGGATTCCAGGTCCAAACAGTGAATTTTCCTTCTAATGCCTCTTTTTTATTTTATTTTGTTTTTCGACGGAGCAACTGTAAAGTACCAGAGCATGCTAACATGCATTCTTAAAATGTATCCTTAATTTCTGATGCCTCCTTGACTAACATTATAATGGCACATGGTACTGCAGAGTGACTGTAAACATGGTTTCTGTGAAAACATACAAGTAAGTGTCTCAGAATGCTTGGGGTTGGGCCACTGGGATGTAAATATGGACAGGATATTGACCTGTATAGTGTGTCACAGAGGACTTAGTAACTATTCAACTACCTATCAGTGCAACAACAACAACAAAAAAAAAAAAACCAAAAAATAAAACCTCTTTTTTTCAATCTTGTCATTGTTCTATGTTTATTCTACCCCCCATTATCCCTAATCTCCTTTGCCAGTATGGCACACCTCACCTTTTCATCGACCCTGTATGTTCGGAGTGGTCACAACCTTTCTGAGCTTCCCATGTCACTTCCTATGAAGACGCTGGTTTTTCTGCAGCATCAAAGTTACTGACCTCTCCCAGCTCTACTTCCTCAGATGAACAGGTGGTCTCATCCCAAGCAGTTCATTGTTAATTACATTGGTCACTTTTCTGTTGCTGTGACAGAATACTCGGCAGGAAGAGCTTAAGAAAGTGAAGGTTCATCTGGGCTCACAGTTTCCGAGGTTTCATCCATGTATAAGGGATGACAAAGCAGAGCAGTTTAGTTTCTATTGTGGTGGGCCTGGAAGCAAAGAGAGGGTGATCCTGACCCTCACCCTGGCTTTCTCCTTCTTTCCCCTTTGAGCCTGTCTCAGTCTCCAGTCTGTATTCAGGATAGATCCTCTCCCACAGTCAATCATCTCTGACTCATTATCATGACTTCAGATAAGCCTCAAGCTGTGCCTCTATCTCCTAAGTCTAGACACGTTGGTGACGGAGGGTAAGCAACACACTAACACAGATTTAACAGTCATTTGTCAACAACAAACCATACCAACTAGTACTTTATAAGTAAGACTCCGAGCAACTGCTGGAGAAGACAAGACACTGAGGGGCCCAGACACATTGGTAAGAAGCTAATATCTGCAAAATTATTTCTGCTTGGGCTTTGTAAGACAGGGCTTTCAATCATACTGCAGTTTCTAATTTGAAATGCCCACCATTTATCTGGGCCTTCTGGAGACTTCCTCACTCTGTATGTTGTTTAGTGAAGAATCCTATTTTGCTCCGTAAAGATTGACGTGGTTAGTCAAAAACAGCAGCAGCAGGAGTCAATTTGCATTTTAAAGTTAGAATGATTCATTTTCAAATGAAAAATATATGGCTGGCTGCTACAGTAGTTCATCCAACTCTGACTAAGCAATTACAGATTGCTACCGAAAGACTTAAATGTGAGCCTCTCTATAAAGGGAAGATGGTATGTTTGACTTCATAATTTAAAAGCTGTGTACAACAAAAGATACCATCAACAAAATGACATGGCAAAAAGAGACGGGAGAAAATAATTGCAACACATAATTAAAGTTACATCACGCAATGTTAGCATTAGGACTGCACAACAAATTCCCAACACTTACAAAGCACAAAAACAACAACCACCTGATGTATGTGGACAGACCAAAGAAATGGTTCCTCTCAAGTCTAGCTTGGTGAAACAGTGAGCTTGATTAGAGTTCCTTCCAGAAACATGAGTGAGAGGTTGTTCACAGAAGCAAGGGCAACTTACAAGTAGCTACAACAGTGAAGAAAATGTCCCTTGTCTGCCCAACAAGTGTTAACTGCTCGCATATCCCTCCTCCTGGGCCCCTCCCCACTTCCAAGACAGAATGTTAATTGGCCCTTGTGCATGTCTTCTGCAGGCAATCACAGTTATTGAGTGTTCAAGACATGCAACAACCATGTCAGGCCCTTAGAACAGCATTCTACAACAGTGCCTGACACAGGCTAGCATTAATTACAGCATTTCTGGTGTTCCCAATGGCGTAAAGAAACTAAAGGCTTATTTTAGATGTTCTTATTTTATAGTCTTATATTTTACATTTTTGCATATCTTAAGTGAGTTTGGCTCTATATTAGTTGACTTTTAAAGTGACATATACACTTCAGTATCCTATGTGACAGTAGAATCAAGTGTTAGTTTGGATATAAAGTGTCCCCCTCAAAGGGCCCATGCATCGAAGGCTTGGTCCTCAGCTAGTGGAGGCAATTGGATGGTGAGGGGTCTGACAGAACTGATGGACTAATCCTTAGAGAGATTAATGATATAACAGTATTATTGGGAGGTGGTAGTGAGTAGGAGGTGAGGCCTAGCTGGGAGAAGAGGGTCACTGGTGGTGGCCAGGTAGAGTGTGGCGGTGGCAGTTGTGTGAAGGTTGTCTTGTTCCTGTCACTTTCTTGTCTCACTGCTTCCTGGCCACAGTGAAGTAAACATGCCCTCCTGTCATCACGATGCCCTGTCTCCCCACAGCAATGGATCACACCAACTGAGTACTGAGACCTCTGAGCTCACCAGCAAAAGCAAATACTGCTCCTATTTAAACCCTTTATCCTAGAAACTTGAGCCACCCATGAGAACTTTAACACATACAGATAAAAAGAATAAAAAGTGCAGGAGAGGCTTGACTTACCCAGTCTAGGATGTGTGAGCTTTCTCACAAGACTGGGAAAGATTGGAACTTAGTGTCGACCTTAACAAATAGCCCTGCCACAGTGGAATGGGAGGCTTAGCTGGCCTGATTCTGTAGAATAACTCAATATTTATCAGAAATATGTAAAATTGTGTTTTTCTATAAATATAAAGTTATATGAATATGCAATTGTATAAATTATATAACATACAACTCTATTATATACATTTCTTTTTGACTCAGTAAATTTTCCAAGGATCTGGAAGGCATAAATATTTGAACACTGAACAAACTTATATTCAAAGATCTTGAAGGCGGTGTTGTAATGACAACATTTTTAGGACCATCTCACTATTCCTCTGTGTGTGAAGGCACATCCACATCGCAGCCACAAAGCACCTGAGAAACAACACAAGCATTTACATGGAAAGCTGCCACCTTCCTTATTTTCAAAGTTCCAGCACACTATTAATAAGCACTATTATTTGCATTCTAAAATAATAGGAAATGCCATAAATCCATATGTGGATATAATTGTTAAGGGAAAATAACTTGATGATTCAAAAGAAGTAGCTTGGTGTTGAAGTTGGGGAGTGTTTTCATTTATAATTTTATTAATTTCTAAGTGATATTTTTAAGACTCCTCATTATTAGCATATTAACTTTCTCAGTTTCATTTCCTATTACTGTGAGAAAATACATTGGTGAAGACAATTAGCTGGTGACCCTCGGTTCCAGACAATCCTTGTAGGGAAATCCAGGCAGCAGGGACTTGAAGTAGCTGGTCATGTCACAACCACAGAACCAAGAGCAATAAATTAATACATGCATGCTACTCGTGTTCCCTTTCTCAACTCTCCTATAGTTCAGGATCCTCTGCCTGGGGAATGGCACCACTCACAGAGGGCAGGTCTTCCCACCTCAATTGATATAACCAAGGTAATCCCCCATAGACATGCTCTCAGGCCACCTAGTCTACACAATCCTTCACTGAGACTCTCTCTCCTAGTGATTCTACATTGTGTCAAGTTGACAATTAAGACTGTCATACTAAAAAGAAGAAGACAAGGCTGGGATTTTTATTATTGAATACTGTGACAAATGGGCAGATTCCATTATGATGTTGTTGTCTTCTGGAATTTATGTATCTATTCAAATGCCTCTGTTCCTAGTGTGTATTTACTCCTATTTCCCACTGATTATTTAAAGTCCAGGAGGAGCACCATCTTGAATGTTGGGGTCATTGGGGGGGGGGAAGAGAAGGGAGAAATATTATAATTATAATCTCAAAAGTACAATAAATTTAAAAGAAAGAGCACTGAGAAATGTGAGTTCTGGTCGCCACTGTGTTATTCCCTATATGTCTGTATGTCTGTCTGTCTGCAGACCATAGTTTCACTTGTGTTCACATCTAGAAAGTGGAAGTTGGCAAGATCAATGGTTTTCTAATTCTCTCTGAAGATGCAAGGACTCCTGCCCCAACCCCCCAGCCTCTCACCTCCCGCCAAAGTAGGAAGCGAAGAGAAGCATCAAAACGCAAGTCATCATGGGTCACACTTCCATTTCATAACCCAACCACAAGCCGAGGAGAGAAACACATCAACTGGGCAGTTAGCCTATGACCCCACTTTTCCCATATGACACTCTCAATACGATACACGAAAGCCCTGTGCCTCCCGCTCTCTGACTCCCTCGGTTGCCTCTTACCTGTCTGCTGCAAGTCCTTGAAATGAGTTCTTATCACTCAGTTCATTTTCGAGGAATGCCTCCTATTCTTTTATATCCCCTCTGAGACACCAAGTAAAATGCTGAAAGGAGAGTAAGTGTAGCAGAGACTTTTTTCTATTAAGGAGACCGGAAACACTATGGATGCTGTTTGAAATATGGTAAATTGCAAAATACACACATTAATTTAATAGCATACCTATGTTAGAGACTTCCAAATAAAAACTCAAAGAAAGGGAGGAATAGATACATGGGCATCTGTCTCTTATTTAAATAAAACCCAAATTGGATCATGAGATGGCTGTAGTAAACCATTTTCAAATGTCTCTTATGTGCCAAGTTCTGTATTGGTCACTGACATGATAATGCTGGAACACATCCCCCGTAACTCAGTGGCCTAAGTAAAACATTGACATTCAATGCAATGGTCTTCAGATGAGTGATCTGGCCTGGGTTCGGATGGGTGCCTCTTCTCATTTACGCCTTGCCCACTCTCCTATCTGGAGGGTCACTGGCTAGCACAGCGGGCTAGCACAGGCATATTTTCATGGTGTGTTGCAAGGCAGGAGTGAGAACAAGTCCCAGTGTTAGGTGCTTTACAATCCTCTATCTCACAGTAAGTTGCCTGGCTGAACCCAGAGGTGGGGAGTATGAGAGGCATAGGAAAACTACAAAGAACATGAATATTTTAAGAAATAAAAAACTGGGGCTGTACATGCCTTCTTCTCATAGATTCTGTGCCAGTTCAGTAAGTGCTTCCCCATCGAACTTCACTGTTGTCCCTATTCAATAGTAGTGAAAATTATGGATAACAGAGAAAATTACAAATAAGCTGGTAATTAGAAGAGTTAGTACTTCCTGTCTTATACATGGTCTTCCATGTCTACATGGTGTAGTGTTTGTTTGTTTGTTTTAAATGTGTGTGTGTGTGCGTGTGCGTGTGCGTGTGCGTGTGCGTGTGCCTGCAGAGACCAGAAAAGGGTATTGGATCTGTTGGAGACAGAGTCACAGATAGCTGTGAGCCTCCAGATGTGGGGCCTAAATATGAGCCCTCTGGACGGCCTGCAAGTGCCTCCAGCCCCATGTTACTGTTCATTTGCTTATAAAGATGTGGAAGTTTTTGAGACCGGGCAGGAAAGAATGAATGAGATTTAAGGACACAATAATTTGATCTTCTTATTCTACTTAACTCGGCTCATAATTCCTTTCCAAAAGAGATGTCTACTCTAAGTGAGTTATGCCCAAGTCAAAAATCAAAAGAAAATAAAGGAAAAGAAAACTAATCTTTCTGACTCAAACACACACACACACACACACACACACACACACATACACACACACACACACACACACACACACACACACACACACACGCATGTACACCCCTGACGGATTTGGGAGTTGGGATGAGGAACAGCCAATAGGAGCCTACAAAACAAAAGGGGAAAACAACAACTTCAAAAAAAGAATATTCAGGAATATTCTGGGGGAAAAATCAGAGGACTGGAAGATCATTGCCTTTCCAGATATTGCCACACATTGTAAAGGTAAAGTAATTAAAAGAAGCACTGTCACACAAATGGACAAATTGGCAGAGAATTAGACAGTAGAGAAGTAGTCAGAGTCCATCCGAGAACGCATCCTCATGACTGTGACACGTCAAACTAGTAAAGAAACAATAAGTCACTTAGTAAACGATGCTGATACACCCAGATAACCACTGATCATTTTATTACATCTCTGCAATACCTTACACCATAAAATCCCAAATCTACCAAAGGCGTGAAATCATAAAATCACGAGAATAAAACATGAAAGTACTTTAAAAAATAATTATAGGATGGGGGAAGGTTTCTGGTTTTACATAAAAGCCATGTTGCTCCAGGAGACCACTGAGAGACTGTGGAATGTGGCTCATAGTTGTCCCATGGAGGGGTGTTGGGGAGGGCTGAGGTTTCTGCTGAGAACTCCTCTCACTGGAGGCTCCTCCCCAGAGCAACAATTCACAACTCTTCTGCCCTCCGTCCCTTCACGGCAGGCCAAGGACCCAGGACAGCACAGGGCTATGTGAGAACTGTGAAAGCAGAATCTTTCTGTGTGTGCCATTGGGGAAATGGTGAGAGGTAACTCTCTTTTCACAACCCTTGTTCCATATTTAGGAGATCCAGACACAGGAGAAACAGTACCATGTATTGGTCACTTTCTCAGTCTAGAGGACATCTTGTAAAATAATCTTCCAGATTATAAAAGCTGTAGACTGTCATCCATTACCATCTTACCATGTTTAAGATTTGCTTTCCTAAGTGATGGAATCATGGGAAAGCCAGCGAAAACCAATGTTGGAGGAAACCTTCAGATTTCTCGGATCACGAGGACCAGAAGAGAGAGCTGCTTGAATTTCTTTTTCTTTTTAAAAACAAGGTTTCACTATGTAGCTCTGGCTGTCCTGGAGCTAGCTCTGTAGGCCAGGCTGGCCTGGAACTCCCAGAGATCCGCCTGCCTCTGCTTTCCGAGTCTTGGGATTAAAGGCATGTGCCACCACCACCCAGCTATGTAGTGTGTGTGTGTGTGTGTGTGTGTGTGTGTGTGTGTGTGTGTGTGTGTGTGTGTGTGTGTGTGTGTTGTGCGCACATTATGCTTCCTTCTTAATGACAGAAAATGCACAGTGAAGCAAATTCACTTTGAAGAGGATATCTTGAATATGGCAGCTGACAAGACCCCAAGAATGTTCACTCTGATTCCCTGAGGCCTTGAGTTTTCATGAGAACCATCACTCACCTTCTGGCGCAGACATGGTTTGCTAAGATGTCTGGGTTACTCACTCCTCCTCTGTTTGGTCAGAACAGTCTAATCAACACAGTGGAGCAGAATGATGGCCCACAGGGTGATGAACTGATCAAGTCTCTACAGACTAGTGAAAAAAAAAAAAAAGCAGCCAGGACAGGGTGCAAACCCAAACCTAGGACTTGATGCAGGCTAGGCAAATAACTCTACCAACTGAGCTGTATACATCCTCAGCCTCATACCCCATGTTCTCTTGTTCCTGTCACACCTTGGCCAAGGCAAAGGGGAAGAAGCAATCTCGGGCACTGAGGGAAGTCAAATACCATTTAGAAAACATGGCTGCTCCTTTGTCATGTCTGCGTTAGGTTTGAATGGGGTCCCAGACTATGAAAATGGGAATCGCCTAGAGAGTTGTCAGCAGTTATCACAGAGGCATTAAAAGGTTGTGAATCTGAGTAGACAGTGGATGGCCAGGCAGTGGTGGCGCATACCTTTAATCCCAGCACTCGGGAGGCAGAGCCAAGTGGATCTCTGTGAGTTCAAGCCCAGCCTGGTCTACAGAGTGAGATCCAGGACAGGCACCAAAACTACACAGAGAAACCTTTTAGATAGCCAATCACCATCATGCACATAGATTGTTCTCATAGTAGAATTGTGATATGTGTTGTTATGGCTTTCTTACCTTTACCTGTCAACCATCTCTGCCTTGGTCAAGGAACTCCATCTTCCTTCTGGCTTTGCAACTTTCTGAACTTTACCACATCAGTAATTCATACCTAATATTGAAAGGATATGATTTATGAAAAATGTTTTTCTGGCCTCAGTTACAGGGAGAAGGGAATGAAGAAGCTGTTGGAGGGAAGAGGGTGCTCTTGGAAAGAGAACACGAAAGCATTTTAGTGAAAAGGACGAGGGGAGGACTAAAAATGGATTACTTAGGAAATTTTGGGCGTTGTGTGCAGTGTGTCCCTTTATACCGCGATCTCATTGGTGTTTCAGCAGAAGCGATGCTGCACAGATTGGCATGGCCTCATAAATATAGAATAATTTTTAACTTTGTCTGTAAGCTGAAGTTACCCAGAGAACTAATAAATGCCCAGCGTGCTGGCTCAGATCCTGGGTCTTCTGCAATGCTTGGTCTGGAGCAGGCCTTCTGCTGCAGTGCATGCTAAGAGTTCTCCATGTGGTCAGAGACCTCGAAACCACTGGTCCTAGGTCTAGAAGAGCGAGTTTCAATCTGCTGGTTTATCACAATCATCAAGGGGGCTTTGAATGGTTTCAGATGGACCCACCTGCATGTCAGACCAATTTGTTCAGGACTTCTGGACATCAGTGGTTTCTAGAAACTTTCCCAGGTGATTCTGGGGTAAGATCATTTTCAGAAATTGCTCTTTCTAGAGGAGAGTGATGCCAGCACCATACTTACACCATAAGAGACAGGGTGAGAAACATGAAGGCTGTTTCTTAATAGCAGCCAGTAGCTAGTTCCCATAATACCTCCCTCTCAGAATATATTTAGCAAATTTCATTTCTGTGCCAAGTAAGTGAAAAAGCTAGAGCTGCCCAAGGCTGCAAACCACCCTCTGGACAAGAGAGGAGTAAGGGCTGGCAGGATGGGTTGGTGGGTAAAGGTGCTTGCCACCAAGTCTAGGGACCCGGGTTTGATTCCTGGGACTTGCATGGGAGAAGGAGAGAGGTGATTCCCAGAAGTTGTCCTCTAGCTTCCTCCACAGGAACACCATGACACATATGCATCCGTATTCACACACACACACACACACACACACACACACACACACACACACACACACCACATACTCACACACACAAATAATAGAATAAAATGAAAAAAAATGATAAATAATTTAAATTTTAAAAAGGAGTGAGATATTTGGGATAAAAGCATTCAATACAATCTTTACTTAGGGCATTTGGTTTTCTGGATTTGTGTATTAAAAGCATTTCAAAGTAGAAAATCCTAGGAACTCTGATTTAGGGTCATATAAATAAAAGGAAGAGATTGTCTTACAAAAGCTGAGATTTTTTTTTTTTTTTTCAGTATTGACCTAATGTAAAATCATGAAAACTACTACTCTGCAGCAGAACAACCTCTTCACATCTTATCACACCAGCACGGGGCACTGGTCATTATTCAAGTATTGGGTGCTAGAGTTTATACACATAGAAATGCATACACACATGCACAGAAACTCAGAATTTCTTGGATAAATTCATAAGCATATATACACACACTTGTCCATATACAACAATGCTGTGGGATGTTCTGTATGTCCTGTGGGAGCCCGTTCTTGGGTTCCTCATGGCTTTACCCAGCAGGTCCGCATAGAGGATGATTAGGACCAAGGGCCTGAGTGCAGGTGTCTGAGATGGTCTGCACTTGGCTGTGCTGTGGGATGGTCTGTATGTCAAGTTGCTCTGATTGGTCAATAAATAAAACCTGATTGGTCGTGGCTAGGCAGGAAGTATAGGCGGGACTAACAGAGAGGAGAAACAAAAGAACGGGAAGGCAGAAGGAGTCACTGCCAGCCACCCGCCAAGACAAGGAAGATGTGAAAATGCCAGTAAGCCACAAGCCACTTGGCAAGGTATAGATTTATGGAAATGGATTAATTTAAGCTATAAGAACAGTTAGCAAGAAGCCTGCCACGGCCATACAGTTTGTAAGCAATACAAGTCTCTGTGTTTACTTGGTTGGGTCTGAGCGGCTGTGGGACTGGCAGGTGACAAAGATTTGTCCTGTGGGCAAGGCAGGAAAACTCTAGCTACACAACAATGCACACACACCATTTTTTGTCTATATTCACATGTATAAACACATGCGTGTCCTCAAACACATGTAATTTCTTTTAGCTGATTCTGCATGTTCCTAATGTAAGTGAGCAACTGACCATTGCCACAGAGACTCTCCCAATGGCTAGGGCAATGAAACAGGTTGTCTGCAAACCATAAAAGGCTCATTAACCAAAAAAAAATTCCAACACTTTGGACTTGGGTGAGATTGGTTTCTTACTTATTCAGGGCAGAATGGTAATGATTCAACACACCTATCTTTTTCCTTGCTGAAATCCATGAGCATACAATGCACTTGAGAAAGCAACACTGCTTCCATCAGTTACTGGATGAAGGTTCTATGATGACAGGGTAGTCATGAATCTGATTACAGGAGAAGGCCAGTTCAGGCACCCTCTCCACTATTACTAGGAGTCTTAGCTGGGGTCATCCTTGTAGATTCCTGGGAGTTTCCCTGGCATCGGGTTTCTCCCTAACCCCATAATGGCCCTGTCATCAAGATATCTCTTTTGCACTAATTAGATTCCCAGCGCTCCACCAGGGGCTCAGCCGTGGATGTCTGCATCCAGATTCCTCAGTCCTTGGATGGGGTTTATGGCACAACTATCAGGGTGTTTGGCCATCCCATCACCAGAGTAGGTCAGTTCCGGCCATCTCTCGACCATTGCCAGCAGTAATTTGCAGGGGTATCTTTGTGGGTCTCCGTGGGCCTTCCTAGCTCTCTGCTTCTTTCCCTTCTCATGTGGTCTTCATTTACCATGGTCTCCTATTCCTTGTTCTCCCTCTCTTTTCTTGATCCAGCTAGGATCTCCCGCTCTCTTTCCCTCAACCGTCGCCCTTCATTGCTCCCACTCATGACCAGGCTGTTCATGTAGATTTCATCCATTTCTCCATGTCTTTTTTGGGGTCCTGTTTTCCAGGTAGCCTCACTGGTGATGTGAGTAGCAGTCCAGTCATCCTTGTTCCACATCTAGCATCTTCCTATGAGTGAGTATGAGCGAGAATTGTTGAAGCCAAGGTTGGATAAAGCACAGGGACAAATAACCAAATGAATGGAAGCACATGAACTATGAACCAAAGGCTGAGGGGCCCCCAACTGGATCAGGCCCTCTGAATGGGTGAGACAGTCATTTGGTTTGATCTGTTTGGGAGGCAGCTGTGCGGTGGTGCCGGGTCCTGGGCTCGTTGCATGAGTTGGCTATTTGAATCCTGGGACTTATGCAGGGACGCTTGGCTCGGTCTGGGAGGGGGGGACTGGACCTGCCTGGACTGAGTCTATCAGGTCGATCCCGGTCCTCGGGGGAAACCTTGATCTGGAAGAGGTGGGAATGGGGGGTGGGCTGGGGGGAGGGGGAGGGGGTGGGAGGGGGAGAGCAGGGGAATCTGTGGCTATTATGTGGAACTGAATGGTGTTGTAAAATAAAAATAATAATAATAATAATAAAAAAGATATCTCTTTTGTTGCTCTCCCTCTCTGTCCCCCCCCAAATCCACCATCCCAATCCCTCATGTTCCCTTCTCCCCTCCTCTCCCCCTTACCCCCCACATGCCCCCGGTTTACCCAGGAAATCTCATCATCTGTTTTCCCTCCCAAGGTGATCCATGCCTCCCTCTTAGGCTCATCCTCTTTACCTAGTTTCTCTAGGGCTTTGGATTGTAACCTGGTTATCCTTTGCTTTACATCTAATATCCACTTATGAGTGAGTACATACCATGTTTGTCTTTCTCAGTCTGTTACCTCACTCAGGATGATATTTTCTAGTTCCATACATTTGCCTGCAAATTTCATGGTGTCATTGTTTTGTTTACTGCTGAGTAATACTCCATTGTGTAAATGGACCACATTTTCTTTATCCATTCTTCAGTTGAGCAGCATCTAGGTTTTTTCCAGGTTCTGGCTATTACGAATAAAGCTGCTATGAACATAGTTGAGCATGTGTCCTTGTGGTATGATTGAGCATCCTTTGGGTATATACCCAAGAGTGGTATCGCTGGATCTTGAGGTAGACCGATACAGACACAGAGATCCACAGCCAAGCATTGGGCCAAGTTCCAGGAGTCCAGTTGAAGAGAGAGAGGAGGGATCATATAAGTAAGGGGGGGTCAGGATCATGATGGGGAAACCCACAGAGACAGCTGACCCAAGCTTGTGGGAACTCATGGACTCTAGACTGACAGCTAGAGAGCCTGTATGGGACCAACCCTCTGTATGTGGGTAACAGTTGTGTAGCTTGGTCTGATTGTGAGGCAAACAGCAGTGGAACCAGGATCTGTCCCTGGCACATGAGCTGGCTTTTTGGAACCTATTCGCTACAGTGGGATGCTTCATAGGCCTGGATACATGGGGGAGGAGCTTGGCCCTGCCTCAACTTGATATGCTATGATTTGTTGATTCCCATGGGAGGCCTTACCCTTCCTGAGGAGTGGATGGGGGAGGTCTTGAAAGGAGGTGATGGGGGAGGAAACGTAGGAGAGGAGGGTAGGGACACTGTGGTTGGTATGTAAAATAAATAAACAAACAAAAGTTAATTAGTTAATTAATTCATAAGTAAAAAGAAAAAAAGCAACCTTGGGCAGCTCGGTGGGGTAAGTGTTTGCTTTGCAAGCATGAGAACCTGAAATTGAATTAGGAGCACCCACAGAAAAAGCTGGATGTGGTGGCATACACCTGTAATTCTAGAGCTGGGCGATGAAGATAGGAGGATCTTGGGGTTCACTGACCAGCCAGTCCACTCAAAGGGAAGTTCCACTGTCAGTAAGAGATTCAGCCTCCAACTTAACTGTTGGAGAGCAGTAAAGACACCTGATGTCAACATTTTGTCAGTAAATGTGCATACACACACAGAGAGAGAGAAAGAGGAGAGAGAGAGAGAGAGAGAGAGAGAGAGAGAGAGAGAGAGAGAGAGAGAGAGAGAGAAACTATCTTTAAAGAATTGGAAGGGAGGATTAGTCCAAAATTTTCCATGCTCTTTTTTTCAGTATAAGAAAAGCAGAAAGGAAGAAGTGGAATCAGGAGTCTAGCCTTGAGAGGTGAACAGAGTGGGAGCCTGTGGGCCTCGAGACAGAGAAGTGGAGGCCATCTCCATCATCCCAAAGCATCCTGGACCCATCCCAAGAGACCAATTCCACTGAGTTATAATGGTGTTATCAAAGGATTGGAATATGAAAAGATGCCTTTCTATTGACACATGGAAGATGATTCAGGCAGAATTTGTTTTGTTTTGTTTTGTTTTTACCATAACAGTGTAACTAAATAAAATGAAAACCTTCATTATGATACCAACTGCCATTATAGACTTTTTAATTGGGTAGGAATATAATGATTAGAGTTTTATGCTATGTTTTTCCCCAAAACACTGCCCATATTGACTCAGTGATCAGGGTGGATTTGTTTCCAGCACTGCTGGACTTTCCCTTTGCTTCTGTGAGTCAGAAACACACAGCAATGAAATCAGGATCGACTCATTCAATATTTATTGAGTGGGCATTGGAGAGAGGAAACTGGCTTGGAGTTGGGAATGAGCGCATCCATGTGGAAAGCAATGCGACAGAGGACCCTAGAGAAACCTTGAACTTCCTTCCAGAGATGCAGCCCTGTGGAAGTGGCAAATTCCCTGTGACTCCATTTGCATCTATTAGGGTAGGTGTTAGGATCAAATGAGTTAGCACTTGCCAAGTGCTTAACACGGCCCTCAATAAATGCTACCTTCTCTTCATCATCTTTCCTCAGCTTCCTGCATCCAGCTCACTACCAAATCCTACGGATTTTTATCTGCACAAGGTATCTTCCATTGATTGGCTCTCTTCTCTATTCCTGCTGCTGTCCTGGGTCAGGCAGGTCCCTGTACTGTAGAAGTAACTGTCTTATTCAATAAGAAACACAGAACCTTGGCCATTCTGACAGGCATAAGGTGGTATCTCAGAGTTGTTTTGATTTGCATTTCCCTGATGATTATGGATGTTGAGCAATTCCTTAAATGTCTTTCAGCCATTTGAGTTTCCTCTGTTGAGAATTCTCTGTTTAGTTCTATAGCCCATTTCTTAATTGGATTGTTGGGCATTTTGATGTCTAATTTATTGAGTTCCTTATATATTCTGGATATCAGTCCTCTGTCAGATGTGGGATTGGTGAAGACATTTTCCCATTCTGTAGGCTGTTGCTTTGCCTTGTTGACTGTATCCTTTGCTCTACAAAAGCTTCTCAGTTTCAAGAGGTCCCATTGATTGATTGTTTCTCTCAGTGTCTGTGCTACTGGTGTTATATTTAGGAAGTGATCTCCTATGCCAATGCGTTCAAGACTACTTCCTACTTTCTCTTCTAGCAGGTTCAGAGTAGCTGGATTTATGTTGAGGTCCTTGATCCACTTGGACTTAAGTTTTGTGCACGGTGACAGATATGGATCTATTTGCAGCCTTCTACATGTTGATATCCAGTTATGCCAGCATCATTTGTTGAAGATGCCTTCTTTTTTCCATTGTATACTTTTGGCTTCTTCGTCAAAAATTATATGTTCATAGGTGTAGGGATTAATGTCAGGGTCTTCAATTCGATTCCATTGGTCCACATGTCGGTTTTTATGCCAATACCAAGCTGTATTTATTACTGTAGCTCTATAGAGCTTGAAGTCAGGGATCATAATGCCTCCAGAGGTTGTTTTATTGTACAGGATTCTTTTGGCTATCCTGGGTTTTTTGTTTTTCCATATGAAGTTGAATATTATTCTTCTCTAGGTATATGAAGAATTGTGTTGGTATTTTGATGGGGATTGCATTGAATCTGTAGATTGCTTTGGGTAAAATTGCCATTTTTACTATGTTAGTCCTGCCTATCCATGAGCATGGGAGATCTTTCCATTTTCTGACATCTTTATGTTTTAACTTAAACACCACCTCTTCTGTAAACCAGCCTCCCTTCATCAGTGATACAATCCCGCAGAAGTGGCATGTTCCCTAGCAATTCAGTTTGCTCATCTGTAAGATAGGGATGCGGATAGTGTCTACCCTGGCAAGGGGTACATGGGTAGGGAATTAGGAAGAGGAAGAGTTGGGCAATGTAAAGTGCTTAGGGTCTGAGCAGATGCTGTACTTCATCTTTGGGACCCTTGCAACCCTTTTCTCTTCATGATACAGCCATGTTTATCCTGAGTCTTACTGGTCTTCATCTCCACTGCAGTACCAAACTGTATTTAAACATCTAACTCCCAGAGAGAACTCAGTGCATGACTTTCAAAGAAATATGTCTATTGTGGTTAAAAAATGTAGACACATTAAAAAGGGGGTGCTTGAATAAAAGTCTTAAAACATGAGAGGCAAGGATCAAGAGTTTAAGAATGAGGGGAACAAAAGAAAATATATATATATATATATATATATATATATCATCCAAAGTACCTTATGTGTGTGTATGAACTTGTGAAATGATAAATAATTTGAGAATGCACTTCCAGCACTAACAGTGTTAGTATAACATGTTGGCATGTGTATCATTATTATGGAGGCAGTGTGTGTGGTCTCTCAAAGCATATGGAAGATATTCCTCAAGGAACTCTCTGTCTTTTGTCCTAGTTAGTAATGAGGTTTTCCAGGCACATGTGTTCTTACTAAAGAGTAGACTGTTCATTAGCAAACACCCTGGTCTTCTAGAAATTTATTTGGCTTGTAAAGATCTCTTGTAACCCAGGCTGGCCCAGAATTAGCTAAGTAGCCAAGGATGACTTTGAACTCCTGCTTCCTACCTCTGTCACCAAGTGCTAGGTTACCGATGTCTACTACCATGCCCAGTGATGCATTAATAAATTAATAGATAGATGTTTGATCTGGATATCCACACAATGCAGAATCTTCTTTAAGGGCCTGAACCTTGCTGGCAAAGAGCCAAAGGTTTCTAGTGCTCCAGATGGCTAAGACTGGGCTCTGTACTTGGGCCCCTTGCTCAAGGCCACAAATGGAAAACTGAGAGACGCAAACAAGCCAACATGTGGAGCAAATGCTCTTCCAGAGCCCAACTCTCTTTGTCTTCAAACAAGTCCAACTGCCCCTTTGTGATCTTCTGACTCACCCCATGCCCTCATGTATCATCTCCCCAGCCTCCTACACTTGGCTCAGGGTTTGGTCTGAAGCTGGAGGAGAGGTCACCAGAGTGGAGGCCCTATCCCAGGAGGTTATAGAAAGCAAGATCTAGTGAGTACCCCTGCCCTCTCATACCATCCATCTTTCTCTTCAGAACTCCTGCCTTCCTCCCACTCCTCCTTGCTCTGATGGAAACCTCCCCACCCTCTCCTCAAGCTTGGTTTGCTCTGGTTTAGAGCCTGAATGTCAGCCCGTGTGTATCTCCATGCATCTGTCTCTGCTAAGCTGTGATGCTGTTAAAGTTGTATATATCAATATGCAAATTTATACGGCAACCAATGTGTAACTTAGCATTTTTACTTTTGAGCCAAATGCTGAAGCATGATTACTTGCAACCATTCAATATTCCCCCAAAAAAAGTTTTGGTTGCATAAACATACATATTGGCAGCATGTCTGATTAGCCAATGTCTTGGTCTCTGTTTGGGCCACTAGAAGGCAATCCTGGTAGGGTGGGGGAATTGAAAATGAAAAGGGTAGAATATCTTGGAACTAGCTGTTAAAAAAAAAAAAGCAAAAAGAGAGGTGTACAAACTGCTAGCATATGGAAGCCACGAAGAGAAACTTGAAGCTGAAGACGTGAGCATAATCACTTCGAAATGGCACAGTATGAGCCTGAGGATGCTCTGCTAACCAGTCTTTAGAGAATTGCACTCCACATGAGAAACAGGGGAATCAATAACCTTCAACGACCTGAGAAGAAAGCAAATACGTGGAAACACTCATACACACCATAAAATTAATGAGGAAAGCAAGCTCAAGTTTGCTATATGGGTCTACATACTTAGAAGAACGGATTTTTCATGAAAGTAATGTCACAGTACTTCCTATCTATTTTATTATACAATAAATCAAGAGACTTAAAGGTGCTAGATATTTGGGGGGGGTATTTAAATGATACCAAGAGGGTTCTTGTCTTTCTATTTTCTGCCCTCGCTGTTCAAAGATGGCCAAGGTCATTTCTCACTACTGGGGCAGCCCTACTCTGAGTGGCCAGACATGTAGGCTAATAACTCAAGGGTTATGGTTTCTTGTCAAGCAGCTTCTAACTCATGTTTTAAATTGTTCTCAGAAGTCTAACTATCTCAGTAAGATGTTTAAAGTCACCAAGGAAATTAAGCAAGGCCCAGATGTGCCTGTATATGGGGGTTGGGGAGCCTCAGATTGCCTAGCTGTCCTCCCAGGGATAAACAATAAGTGAGAAGGGACAGGACAGGAGAGGTGACCTTTTCCCTGGTGTTTTATTTACAGAGCTGTTTCATTGTGCAGGCATCTCTGCCTCCTCTTATCTCCTGAGCCTCACCAGGTGCTCAGCTGCCACCCATCAAGACCTTGTGTTGGGCCACAGTGTGTTGTAGAAGATAGCTATGCATCACCCATGACAAAAAGCCAAGTACAGAGGCTTTAATGACCCTAGCCTTTAACCCAGTTATCTGAATAAAAAGTCCAAATGTGGCCAGAGCAGGGAAGAGATGCAGATACCATCAAGGGCCCTTGAACCAAGATCCTTCCAACTTCTTACCCTATTGCTATTGCCAGGTGCTTGGTCATAGTAGTTGTAAGAGGAATATTGTGGGTACCATATGCAGTCTGTACTCCAAGCAGGAAAAGGATGAGGGAAGGGAGGTGGGCACACAGGCTCCTCTTTTAATGAGATGCACAATAACTTTCTTGGAATCCCCTCCCCAGAGTTCTCAATTATGTTATCAGTCAGGTCACGTGGCTGCTCCTACCTGAAACAGAGCCTAAGGAAGTAATCATTTGTTGTTGTTGTTGTTGTTGTGTGTGTGTGTGTGTGTGTGTGTGTGTGTGTGTGTGTGTGTGTGTGTTTTCCGAGACAGAGTTTCTCTGTGTAGCTTTGCGCCTTTCCTTGATCTCGCTCTGTAGCTGGCCTCAGAGGCTGGCCTCAAACTCAAAAGATCCGCCTACCTCTGCCTCCCGAGGGCTGGGATTAAAGGTGTGTGCCACCACCGCCCGGCTAGGAAGTAATCATTTTTTAACTAGGCATCTCATTCTGAACAGATTCACTTCTCTTTGTTAAGAGAAGGAAGGAAATGTGAGAGGAATTGTGGGAGGGAAGGGGGAAGGAAGGGGGGAGAGAGGGAGGGGAGGAAAGACAGAGAAAGGATTAAAATATTGACTTATGGACTCAGACAATGGCTCAGTTGGTAAAATGTTTACTATACAATTATGAACGCCTGAGTTTGATTCCCACAGCTCAGTAGAAAAGCTAGGAGTGACGGCTTGATTGTAATCCCAGAGTTGGAAGATGGAGATAGGTAGATCCCTGGAGCTTGCTGGCCAGCCTTCCTAGCTGTTCTTCAAGTGCTGAGTAAAAAGTGGGAGATCAGCGCACTAGCCCCAACCAGCATGAAAACCAGAGTTTGGATACCCAGAACTGATAGAAAAGCCAGGCAAGTGTGACAGCCCTATGTAATCCTGTCACTCAGGAGGCACAAAGTATCTTCAGGACAAGAGGGCTAGCTAAGCTAGCGAAATTGGTGAGCTCTGAGTTCAGCAAGAGACCTTGTCTCTTTGGAGTATGATCAAGAAAGGCACTTAATACTGACTTCCAGCCTGAATGCACACACTTGGGAATGTGACACATTGCGCATATCACACACACACACACACACACACACACACACACACACACACACACACACAAATGTGAGAGATTCTGTCTCAAAAATACACAATGGAGTGTGACTGAACAAGATATCTGAGTTTGTCTTCTGGCCTCCATATGTACATCCACCCACATAATTCACAGCTCCACATACATGTGCACCTGCACATACAAACACACCTGTATCCCCTTCCCCAAATCTAGTGACTTAGTATTTGTACAATTGTGGCATCAGGAAATCTCCAACTTTAGGATAAAAGGGAGGCACTGTGGTAAATCGCCACTCCCAATTTGTTTAAGATTATAACTTGACTCAAAATATTATGGAGTTTGATTTTGCATCTTTTACTGAACAAAAGTAAGAGAAACCAGTCACAAGTGTTATTTAACATCCTACGGCAATCTTTATGACTGATGGATGGCATAATTACACATTCACAGTGGAAATCTCAACCCAGCATGCTTATTCAGACTCTGCAGTAAAATCTCATTTAACCCCCACTAATTGAAGAAAGAGCTGAGTTTTGTACCGTCCATAAGGAATTAAGTAGGAATAGATTTGGGGTGGGCCATTGAACTTCTTAAGAAGCCAAACATTGCTTAGAAGCTCTATTCTCCATTCATAGGCTAATTACAGTAAAACTTGAAAATTGCATTAGCTAACACTGCTTAGTTTAGACTTACATTTTATTAATTTAGTGTGGAGGGGCATGCTCATGTTGTGGTACTTGTGTGAAGAAAGGTCAAAGGACAGAGAGCATGCAAGGCTAGTTCTTTCCTTCTAGGATGTAGGTCCTAGGGATCAAACTCAGGTCATCAGGCTTGGCAGCAAACGCCTTTACCCTCTAGGCCACCTCACCAGCCCATCATTGCTTTAGAATGATTTAGAACACTGTTTCCAGTGATTCGGATCTCACAGCTTCATTTGAAATTAGTGAACTTCATATTTCATGAAGATCTAATTTGACTTTGTGGTTTTGATTTGCCTTTCTCTGGGGACTAGGAACTCCTTCCATGATGCTGTGTATGTGTGCCCATCATGAGAAGAGGCGCACTGCACTTGCTGGAGATGGCCTTTGAAGATCTTGTTTGGGCTAAGGCACACACAGGAGAGAGTCAGATTATGTTGTGTGGATTTGCTCTCCAAAGAACAATCCACACACGCTGATCTGCCTGTAATTTCTTCATGTGCTGACTTGCTTACAAAATGGAGAATGAAATTCTCCATTCTCAGCACATCTTTGAAGACAACTTCTCAGAGCCTGGCTCATGGCAACTGTCAAGCTCCCACCTGAAATCTGGCTTCCTGGGCATCTGTAACTTTTTTTAGGCAGTTCTGTGGGTTCCACGCTCCCCATCCCTGTTGTACTATAGCTCATGGGTTTTCATGAGCACAGTCCACAGGGAGGTATTTGCTCTTGTCATAAATCTGCTGCACCATTTGGTCCCCTCTATGTGACACCATCTTTAACACTGAGCATGTACACCCTGCACAGTGACAGGGCCAATCTGAGAGGAACTCTGGAACTAATTGCCCACCAGCCCTTAGTAGCTGGCCAGTCAGCTCTTTTTATATGTCTTTTATGATGTCTGAACTAGACAACACTCACAATAATCGCAAGGCTCAAAGAGAAAGAACAAAGGTGTATTACATCTTCCTGTGAAGAACCCGGTGCGTACTGAGTAGCTCCCCAAATCAAAGGCTATCCCTGATAAGCAAGCCCCTCCTCATGATGGGCACACAGGAATAGCAGCCTGGAAGAAATCTCTAGTCCCCAGAGAAAGGCAAATCGAAACCACAATGAGAAATGACCCCACAAGCAGGGAGAGGGATGGGAGGGTACAGTACCTGAGAGGAAGAAGGGAGGGATAACTCATACAGATGGTGTTTGGAAAAGCCATATGGAAACCTACTCTTTTATAAGCTTCATATATATATGTACATATATACAGAGAGAGGGAGAGCCAGTGGGGGCGTTCATTGGAGTTATCCAACACAGATGATAGTCCCCCTAAAATAAACCCCTAGGTTGCCAAATTAAAAGTCCAGTACCAGATGTGGGATACTTCCCCTTGAGCTGTGAGTCAGGGATGTCTACCAGAACTTGATGGTTAAGACCAAATTACTGAAGATAACATACACTTTGGTTATAGGACATGGGGAACTCAATCTTGAACTAACCAGGAAGCTTCCTCCCTGGTGGCTAGCTTTCACAGCACTAGAAGGTCTTTGCAGACTTCTGGGGCAGAAAAGTCATCAACAGCTTACCCAGCTGTGAACTCTGGCAAAATATACCCACAAAAGCACCAGTGGCATGAATGCCAATGGGGGCAGCCATCTGCTTTCTGATTGGATTTGAGGTCAGCTCCCCAGTAGGAGATGCATTTCTGATTCTGCAAATTTGACCAAGAACTCATGACTTGGGAGCTCATTGGCCCCAGGGGCGAACCTACTACTATTGTTGTGCAAACTGTCCCCTAAATTCTTATCTCTGTACCCATGGAGTAGCAAAAATTTGCAGACCTCATCAGAGAAAGTTTCTTTGTGCAGTGGACAGTTAACACAGAGACTTGGAACTGGTGAGATCACAGAGCAGTATGTAGGGAGTTCGAAGCCATGAATGGGACTTCAATGTCACATTGTTCCCACCCCCACCACTAAGACCCGGGGAACATCACGGAAGAGGGGACAGTAAGATCGTAAGTGACAGAGGTCTCAAGGGGAGCAGTGTGTGTTCCGAGCATGATAGGACTGCTGCACTCATGACTTCTCAGCAGCTGTGATCCTCTGCTCAAGACCTGTCCAACATTAAGGCGGTCAACATTCTAGCATGGAGGAAGATCACCAGGGAGGAGGCAATCACAAGCCGCCACCACTATCAAAGGAACTATTGACAGAAAATCGCTGCTGGAGAAGAGACAATCAGTTTACATGTAGACTATGGCCCCCAGTAGGTCAACTGGGCTCCGGTGGATGGCCCCACACTCATGGGTATGTGGGGGAGCATTAACTGAAGTCAGGGAGTTATGACAGAAAAAAAAATATAGGACATGAAATTAGGTGTATCTGAGAGGAGTTAAGGGTGAATGTGATCAAATATATTGTTTACATATGTCTTAGTCAGTTCTATTGCTATGAAGAGACACCATGACCATAGCACTTTTACAACAGAAAACATTTAATTGGGTCTCAGTTACAATTTCAGAGGTTTAGTCCATTGTCATCATGGCGGGGATACAGGCAGACATGGTGCGAGAGAAGTAGCTGAGAGTTCTACACCCAAATCTGTATGCAGAAGGAAGAGAAAGCCACTGGGCCTGCTTGAGCTTTTGAAACCTCAAAGCTCACTCCCAGTGATACTTCCTTCAACAAGACCACACCTCCTAATCCCTCCCAAGTAGTGCCACTCCCTGATAACTAAGTATTCAAACATATGAGCCTATGGGGGCTATTCCTATTCATTCTACTATAGCACATGTGAAATTATATATATATAATGTATATATATGCATACACACACACACACACACACACACACACACACATACACACATACACATATTTAAAAGGCCAAGCATGGTAGCACATATCTTTAATCCCAGCATTCCAGAAGCAGAGGCAGGTGGGCAGGTGAATCTCAGAGTTCAAGGCCAGCCTGGTCTACAAAGCTAGTTCCAGGACAGCCAAGACTACATAAGAGAGACCTTGTCTCTAAAATGAAAATGAAAAAAAGGGAAGTAAGTAAAAAATAAAATAAAAGCAAGCCATTCAACATTCTAGCAAGAAGTAGGAAGTAGTTCATAAGCCTCCACCCTTAACTGAAGAGCTACACAGGTTGATGGCTTCTGGAGACTAGAGAGTCAGTTTTCTTTAAGGGGGAGACTCCTAGAGGTCAACAGAGCCCCACACTTAGAAGTATATGGGAAGTACAACCAAACAGGACTCAATGGCAGGCATGTACTCACACATATGCACATTAAATAAATAAATAAGTAAGTAAGTAAGTAAGTAAATAAATAAATAAATACGGTTTTTTAAAGAGGCAGTAATTAGAGCTGGCCAGGATGTAGACAAAATGTTGGGCATGTACAACAGTACTGCCACTGGAAAAAGAATACAGCATGATTCCTCAAAACTTAAGGAGATGACCCAGTAACTCAACCTCTGCATACTTATCCTCCAAAATTGAAAGAAGAAATGTCAATGGATACTGTGCCTGATTATACAGCCTGGATGAACAGGACAGGGCATAGGCATCTGATGGAATGTTGTTATTTAACAATATAGAGAAATAAAATTCTGACTCATGCTTCAACATGGATGAACTTTGAAGACATTTCACTGACTGAAGTAAGCCAGAATAAAAAAGAGAAATGGCGCCCAACATGTTGGCAAGAGTTTCCACCTAAAACCTGAGTAAAAAGATTCTAAAATGGAGCTAAAAACAGTTCCTACTTGTCTCTTTCAAGTTAGCGGCAGCCTGCGTGTTTGAGCTACTATGGCGGGTTCTTGGTGTGTGTGCGCGCGCTCGACCTGCAGTATGGCAGGAATGAGGCCTCTGCAAGTGGCACATTAAGCTGAATGGTGGATTTAGCCTTTGCTAGTACAAAACAAAAAGAGGTTTCTGAGCTACACGCTGCTTGAATCAAAGCATAGACCCAAGATGGCTCCCAGAGCTGGTGGTAAACATACCACTGCCATGTTGGGAAGCTGAAGTGGGTGGAGCAAGCAGCCACAATGCCAGCACCATTTCAGGCTTAGAAGGCTGCAGTTTAAAGCAATAGGTTCAAGGTAATATAAAAAATAAGCCACATAAAGATGGCTACCACACAGAGAATCTGGATTATGTTCTCTTTGATATTCGTAACTGAAGAAAAACATTTGATTGCAAAAGCTGTTGAGTTATGTCAAAATGTATATTTTAAAGGTACCTTGACTTCAAAATTTGGATGTAAGGATATGTTGCTTTGGAAAGGAGGCTCTGCTTTTGTTTCCACAGAAAGCCAGAGGCTATGGATTTGTTCCAGATTAAGATACATCAGGTTTGACCAGCCAAGACCCCCTGAAAGGTCTCCGATGACATCAAGGCCCAGATGATCCAACATCCAGAACCATTTCAAGGCAACTGGCTCAGACGATACACCCTCATGGACTACTCCATAATCCTAAAATTTTCTTTGTGTCCCCATAAAATACAGTGCCCACCTCCAGTAGGAAGAGAAGCTACACTCAAATTCCCAAATACACCAAGCTGACTTTGGAGATGTGTGAAAGTTAAAACCTTCCTTTTGGGGGAAAAAAAAGAAAAGAAAAGAAAAAGGGAAGTACTGTGGATATCATTCTGTATAAATAAAACACTGATTGGCCAGTGGCTAGGCAGGACAAGGAAAGAGGAGAATTCTGGGAAGGCTGAGTCAGGGAGACACTGCCAGCCGCCACCATGACAAGCTGCATGTGAAGACACTGGTAAGCCACAAGCCACATGGCAAGTTATAGATTTATAGAAATGGATTAATTTAAGATATAAGAACAGTTAGCAAGAAGCCTGCCACAGCCATACAGTTTGTAAGCAATATAAGTCTCTGTGTGCTTACTTGGTTGGGTCTGAGCTGCTCCAGGACTGGCGGGTTAGAGAGATTTTTGTTGACTGTGGGCCATGCAGGACCAGAAAAACTCTAGCTACAGAGAAATGCTGCCTGATTCCACTTATGTAGGTACTTGGTGACCAGATTCATGGAGACAGGAAGTGATTGCCAGGGAACAGAGGAGAGAAAGGGGTTCTACAGTTTAACGTGCATAGAGTTACAGTGTGAAATGATAACATATTCTTGGCACTGATAGTTGACGGTGATGAACACAGAATAATTTTAATGTACTTTATGTACCCTTAAAAATCACTAAAGTGGTCAAATTGATGTTATATATACTTTACCACAATTCAAGAGAATACAGGGCCAGTGAGATAGCTCAGAGGATAGAGGTACCTCTGCCAAGCCCAACAGTTTGATCCCAGGAACCCACACAGCGGGACGAGAGAACTGACTGCTATAAGTTTTCCTCTTACCTCTACACATGCCATGGGGCATATAACTACACCCACACATACACAATCAGTCAGTCAATCAGTAATGCCTTTAACCTCAGCACTTGGGAGGCAGACACAGGTCAGCCTGGTCCACAGAGTGAGTTCCATGACAGCCAAAGCTACACAGTGAAACCCTGTCTCAAAAAAAAAAAAAAAAAAATCCAAGGGATTCATATAAAGGAAGCTGAGAGGCTGAAGATGGCTCTTACCTATTCCTTAAAGAAGTAAAAAACCCTAATCTTTGCTTTTGCTTCATTTTTCTGTAGCTGGAGAGTTTTCTCTCCGGGTCTCACCAAGCTCCGGCAGTCCCTTAGAATGGCTACTCACTACATTTTTCCTTATTTAAAAAATCCACGTATCTGTTGAATTGCATCTTATAAAAATCAAATGAAACTATCTAGAACTTCAAAACATGCTGTGCCCTGTCTTCCTTGTTAAGTTTTCTATTTTAAAGAATCCAGTCCACTTGATGCGTGACAAGTCAGATGTGATGGCTTTCATCTTTGTATGAAAAAACCTCTGGAGAAGAAAAATAAATCTGGATTTTTGGAACATGGTCAAAGAATGGAGTCGTGTGAGGAGAATTCTGAGTGCTTGTGAGAAAACTTCAAGAAAACGAGGCAAGAGTCTTGTGACCTCAGTTTCTTCAAAACACGAATTGTTCTTGTATTGTGCTTTTGTGCCCCTCCCAGGTGTGGCAGACAGGAGTGAATTTACTTCAGATTGTTTGTCACAACTGGCCATTGTCATTTATTTATATGCCTCTATGGGAAGCATGCTTTTGCCATGTGTGGCTTGTCCTTCACGTGTGGCATGTCTTTGTGATTGTACACTTTGCTCATGTGGCTCTTCTTAACCCTCAGAGTATAAATTGTCTGATGCTCTGAATAAATGTGACTATTGCATGAGTCTGCCTTGTTTATTGGCTCCATTCTCCCAGGAACCACCGCCTCTAGAGCGATGACCACTGGGTCAAACACTGTGGTCTTTGAGAACCTCCGTGGTCATCCTAGTGAAGATGACTGCAGCTTCTTACTGAACCCAGGCCTAGAATACTTCTTGCCTTATCTGAGGTAGAGTTTTAAATTTAGGGTAGTATGAATAACTCATTCGAAGGTTTAAGATGGTTCAAGAGAGTGGCTGCCACAGAATTTGACAATCAAGTCAGTTTTCAACTCTAAGTCAGTTTTCCTGCCTTGACCCAGAGCCAAACTGGAAGCAGCCCTTTCCTTTGGAGTTGATTTCTGGTCCACCCCTCCTATAAGAAAAATGTCAAGGCCTTCCAGCTTTACACAGCGCCTTTCATTACATCCCACTATGGATGGGTCTCTGGCTTACATGCACTATGTCTATTGGAGTAATTGAGGCAGAAAGCCTTTTCTTTCTCAAAATCTAGCCCATGAAACTGAGGAACTTTAAAATGTGTGTACTGGCACAGCCATTTCTTTAGAAGATCTCCGTTGAGACTATTGCTTTTGTGAGTGATGTCATTGTCCTCTGCCAGGTGATTTTTCAAGTTTCCCTTAGAAGCATTAGCAATATTAAGCGATGTTTCATCTTTGTGATGTGTGGAAGAATTCCATTGTCAGCTTCCTGTCAACATCTAAATCAACATCAAGACAGGACATGGCTTCTGCTTCTATGCGGTCCTCTGGCTTGGGAAGATTTTTGCAGTATTTGCAGAAATTTAAAGGCCCAGCACTCTTTCAAAAAGCAAAGAACTTCTCGCAGGGGGGAGGGGCTTGGTGGTAGAACACTGGCTCAGCATATTTCTCAAGGTCCTCAGTGCAAGCACTAGAGTGCACACACACACACACACACACACACACACACACACACACACACACACACACCAGAGTGCACACACACATACACGCATACTCAGCAAAGAATTTCTCAAATGTGTCTTGCCTATTTCTTGTATAGGAACACTGAAAGATGAGGATGAGGCAAGGGAGTTCACATGTGGTCTCTCTGAACAAGAATTGTTATCTGTAAGCATGCATTCATCATATGGCTCCCCAGCCCTACCCTGAGCCTTGAAAGCCCTCAATGAATTTGGGGGGAGGGTAGACACTATTAAGAAGTCTTGTATCTCTGGCACTCCTATGGCTCAGTTATTCCAGACAATCACTGATTTGCAAGAGCTTGGAATACTGGATAAGATTTTTTGAAATTTCTAAAAATATGTTACTGAGCAAACAGTGAAGAAAGGAGGCTGAAGGAGGAAGTTAGAGTCGAGGTAGGGTGTGCGTGCAGAGATGTGAGCAACACTCATGTTGGCTTTCAGATGGAGCACGGGCCGATTGAAACATCTGCCTTGACTGATGCATAGGGCACAGGAAGAAAAAAAACACAGAGGCCTAACCAGAGTGTGGACCTAATGAGGGACACTATGCAAATCTGGGGTCCCGCCGGACTTCTCTTTTAGGAAGGGAGGACCAGGAATGGACCTCGAGGGAAAATGCTGCCTCCAGCTTGGCTCTGGATGAAGGGAGAAAATGGCAGTTGAAAGCCGACCCTTCTGTAGAATTTCCACCAAAAGCCCCCCTCATTTGCAGTCTTTAGCCTTCAAACTAATTAGCTTTAAAGCACTGTGGACTGGTTATGCTTCCAGGAGCCTAGAAGAACCCAACATACTAGATTCGATCCTCAGTACCACAAAAGAAAGGGGGAGGGCATAAACACGTTCTAGAAGACCCAGAAGGAATCACCCACTAGTCCTCCAAGAATTACTATTAGTAACTACACATTTGAGTCACACGCCCCAAAGAACAAGGCACCACACACAGGTGCCCAGCAGCGACAAGGTGTAGAAACATCAAATCCAGAAAGTGTTTAAATATCAATGACATGAACAGCATTGAGTAAGGTTTAATTATCTGAAGATATAAATGCAATTTAATGTCTGAACAAAAGGATGAACGTAATAGCGAAAGGCAAGAAATATCTCAACTCCTAAAATATCATAAAATGTTCAAAACTGTAGCTTAAGCCTAATTTAAACCAGAAACTAGTGAACTGAAAAATTGATTTGAAGAAATGGCTCAAAGTGCAGAACTGAGAGACAAAGAGATGAAAACTATGAAGGTTAATAAGTGGCCTGGAGACTGGGATGAGGGGCTCTCATCTACATCTCATTGCAGATTATTAATAGAGAAGAGAGAATAAAGGGGGAGGTTTAAAGAGATAGACTAAAATTGTTGCAAGGTACTCCTCCTCTGGTCAGAAACCCAAAGGCAGCATGGTGTGCGTATATTAGATCCAGTTTGTTTACAGCTGAAAGTTAAAGACTATGAAGTGAATACCATGTGTCAGGTGTTGTAATAGCAACATCACGGCCAGATATGCAAAGATGGCTGAACCCCATTCTGATACAAAGCCTTCGTCCAGTTGCTCTGTTATTAACTCAGTTCGAGGGACTTGTGAGTTGATTCATGTTTATGATTTTGTCATTTTCAGGTTGAAATTTCTGTCTTGCTTCTTTCTCCAGCCCTTCTCCTGTTTGTGGACAGGGAGCTGCTGGCCCCTTGATCTAGATCAGCAAATGCTTGGGCACTGGCATTTTCCAAAAGGACCTGGCCACATAGCAGACTCTGCCACAGTGCTTCTGAAAGTGCCCAAGCTCAGGCTTCTCATACACACATGTATTGTGCGTATATGTATATAGGATAGATAGAGTCCAGACACCTGTTTTTTGTTGTGGCTGTGGTTACGTAGTTTGTAATTCAAGTTTTCAGATAGCCAGGGCTGGCCTTCTACTCCTGGTCCTTGTCTCCATCTCCAAATTGCTTCCATCATAGATGTGCTACCGTCATGCTTTGCTGGAAAAGATGGTCGACTCACTCACATCTGAATTATAGGTTAGAACCCGACACTCTCACATGGCTGTAAACGCTAGAAGAATCTGCAATGATAATCAATTCTTCTAGCCTCGTTCTTCTTACACATGACAAGATGAACTCACGAAATTAAGAGCAAGTTCAGTAGAGATTTAGATAGAGTGTTAATTTTAAATAAAGTGACAGTTGTCACACTTTTTTTGTCACTGGTATAACTGGAGTATCTTTATAAATATGAACAATATCCACATCAAATATCTACATAGCCAATACCTCATATCCTCTCTTTGCCTCATAGCCAAAGTTAAGTCTGGGGATAGAAGTCATGTCCATAGTTTACTTTTGTTATTTATTATGTCTGAGACATAGAAATTAGGCATCATTTTGTCAATAGATACAGAAGAACTTGAGGACAAATGTTCCCCCTAACATTTCCTCTAGATGGTCAGTGTTGAGCAAGGAGTAATCAGATGAGGACTTGGAAGGACAAGCTCAAGACAAAAGCCAGAGCTTTGGAGGAAGGTATTCACAAAGATACATAACAACAGAGAGAATAAAGGGATGGACAGATCTTAGTAATACCAAGGAGTCTGAGGCTATTATGTGAGAAAAGATATCCCAGGGTAAGAAGGTGGAGTTTGACAATCTATTTGTGAGCATGCTGTCCTGCCCATCTGTAAAATGCAGCCAAGGACCCCTCAATGTACACCCCCATGTGAACAGTATCTCCTCCCTTGCAGGGTGGGCACAGAAAGTCCTCCCATTAACCACATTCTTAAACATCTGAGCGATATTACAGATTAACCAATACTCATAAAGCACTTAGTCATTTTTATTTAACCAACAAATGTTCTCATTTCTCTCCACCTCATTCTGCATATAGTGATTGTGCCAGCCCATTTTATATATGGAGAGAACAAGTTCCCAGTCAAACCTAGTTCTACAGATCTCACAAGCATATGCTTGTGTGCCACTAGACTCTGAAGAAGACAACCAATTGTCTGCATTTGGGACAGGGGTGGGGGAGGTGGCTGAGTCAGTGAAGTCCTGGCCTTGCAATCATGAGGGACCTAAATTTTATCCCTGAAACTAACTAAAAAAAAGTCAGGCACCGTGGTATTTGCTGATAACCCGAGTCTGGGGGTTGGGGTGGATGGGCAGAGTCAGGAGAAACCCTGGGGACTTCTAACTCTAGCAGAATCAACAAGTTTTAGACTCAATGAGAAAGCCTGTCTCAAAATTACAAAATGAAGGAAACTGACCGACCACAAGGGTCACCTTGACTAGAAGCCTGCCACTCACAACCATACACAATCCTCGGACCCACCGAAGCCAGTGCACCAGAAGCTAAGGAGCAGCAAATCTCCTCAGCTATCTTCTGCCTCACGCAAGGAATTGTCCTTCCCCCTCCTTCCTCTCTCCCCCTCCCTCGCTTTATTTCCCTCCCCTTCCTTATTCTTCTCCCCTTCCTCTGTCTCCCACTCCCCCAATCACGTGACCCTGACCAACTGATCGATCATCTTAAATACAGTCCTCTTAATCTTTCTTTTGTATTTCATAGTTTTATGCTTCAGAAAATCTCTCAGAAAAGACAGATTTCTTTTTTGTTAAAAAAAAAAAAAAAAGTCTTCTTCCATTAAAACCCCTTCGCTTTTATTTCCCTTACAGCGCTCTTCGGCCTTCCGTGCCTTGTCCTAAAATCTTATAAGCCGAGATTGGGCTCTTTTATAATTCATGGCATGTGATGCTTTGAGCCCTTCAATTTTCTTTAGAAGATGAATGGCCACACCACTCATTTCTACTGCATGGGGCAAGGCATCTCTATTTTTCTGTGAAAGCTGGGGATTTGGGCTTTTTTGATCAAGTCAGATGTCTGTGTGTACTGCTGTTTCAGAGCAGAGCCAAGCAGAGAAATATAATCAAGTGTCACTTTGTAAGAACTAACTGGGTGTGAGACCAGACTAAATCAATAAAAAGTTTTGAGTTATGGACTCCACTTCAAAGAAATCCAATTTTGACTACTTTCAAGTATACATGAACTCAGGGTAGACTAGCCAAGTGTTGCATGATAAAGAGCCTTTGAGGATTCTCTTTAGCAAATAAACAAAAATAATTATCTCAGTTGACTGACCAATCAATATCTTTTCACTTCACTGATTTGTTAGCTCATCAATACTACTGGGTTTTTTTTTAATGTGTGTGTGTGTGTGTGTGTGTGTGTGTGTGTGTGTGTGTGTGTATGTGTGTGTGTGTGTGTTAAGCCTCTGGTGTCTTCTTCAATCTCTCTCCATCTTGTTTATTGGCCCAGACCACTTTTACTTGGATCTTACAGATCAGGTAAGGCTGGCTGGCCCAGAGCCCCAGGGATCCACCATTCTCTGCCTCCCCAGTCCTAGGATTACAGATGCATATCGCCACACCAACCTGTTTACATGTGCGTTCTGGAGATGGCAAGCACTTTAGCAACTGGCCGGGTATGGTGGTACATACCTTCATTCCCTGCACTCAGGCAGATTTCTATAAGTTCCAGGCCAACCAAGACTGTGTAGTGAGACCCTGCCTCAAGATTAACAGCCCGAACCATCTCTCCCTTCCCTGGTTTCTTTTCATTTTACAGATGATGCTTATAGCAGACTTCCCAAGTTATTCACTTAATCAATTTAACATTCCTAATTACATCTTTTTTTTAACATCTTTCAACTTGCTTAATAAAATTTAGTTTTAATCTTATTATCTCTGAGCAAAAGTTTAGAGTTTTTATCTCTGAGTTAAAAGTTTAGAGAAAATCCAGGACAGGTGAGGTCTGCAACTAAATGATGCCTAATTGACTTGACAATCCCTTGCAATCAACTCTGGTTTAGTAAAGAAATAAAATTAAAAGAGGATCAAGGTCGTGGCTAAATAACTTCCCTTCCATGATAGTTCATTTTAGTTGTCAATTTTGTTAAATTCAGAACTGCGTAGGGCCTGTGGGATGGCTCAGTGGAGAAGAGCACACGTCACCAAGCCTGAGGACATGATACCCACATCGTGGGAGGAGAGAACCAACTCTTGAAAGTTGCTCTCTGACTGCCACACATCTATGTGCCCACCCAATACAGATGAATAAATAAATATTAAAAATCCATAGGCCATTAGTGAGACACACTTCTATGTGTGTCTGGGAAGCAGTTTCGAGAAAGCATTCATTGAGCCAGAGAGACCCACCCTGAAAAGTGGACAGCACCATCCCGGGTGGGCTGGAATCTTGGACCAAAGAAAAAGAACATGAAGGAAAAGCCAATGGCCTGCCAAAGCTCTGCTTCCTGTTTCCTGACCCACCAAGATGTGAGCAAGCAACTTGATTTTCCTCCTGTCTGAGGACCACCTGCACCATGCTTCCCCTCACCCACCAAGATGATTCTATACTCCAGCCATGAGGCAAAATAAATCTAGTTTATCAAAAGCTCTTCTGGTGCCTGCCCTGAGGAGATTTCTCCCAGAGTCCTGGGGAAGAGGCTACAAGCAGCTGAGATACTAATCTGAGGGGTATCAAAGGAATCTATGTACACCGACCTCTTTAGTCCATTCACTTTGTTCTTATAAGTCAATTCTATCTACACACATCTTCTTTTCTGTGCTCACACTTAGCTCCTCTCTGTCCCTTCTTCTGCTCTTCTCTCATTGTTCTATGTGGTGGTATTATGTTCCCCAAAATATTGTGTACCCTAATAAACTTATCTGGGGTCAGAGACAGAACAGCCACTAGATACAAAGGCTAGAAAATGGTGGCACTCACACCTTTAATCCTAGCATTCCAGAGGCAGAAATCCATGTGTTCAAGGATACAGCCAAGCATGGTGACTCACGCCTTTAATCCCAGAAAGTGAGCCTTTAATCCCAGGGAGTGGTGGTAGAAAGCAGAAAGGTATATAAGGCGTGAGGACCAGAAACTAGAAGCATTTGGCTGGTTAAGCATTTGGCTGGTTAAGCATTTGGCTGGTTAAGCATTTGGCTGGTTAAGCATTTGGCTGGTTAAGCTTTTAGGTTTTGAGCAGCACAGTTCAGCTGAGAGCCATTCGGATATGAGGACACAGAGGCTTCCAGTCTGAGGAAACAAGATCAGCTGAGAAGTTGGTCAGGTGAGGTTAGCTGTGGCTTGTTCTGTCTCTCTGATCTTCCAGTGTTCACCCCAATACTTGGCCTCAGGTTTGATTTTATTAATAAGACCATCTAAGATTCCTGCTACAGTTCTATCTTAGATCTTCTTCCCTCATTCTCTCCCCAAGCATATATGTATCCATCCATTAACAACTTGTGAGTAAAAACTACAAAGTAAACTCCCAGGGACAAGTATTCTGATAAGAGTCACACTTGGCAAACACTTGGTCATCTTAATTGGTGACTGACAACAGCTGTAGGTTGTAAAATGTTCTGGCCATCTCTTAAAGGGATAGCTACAAGGGTTACAAGGGAAGAAAGAAAACCAGTGAGAGATTTAAGGAAAAGACAAAGAATACATGTACTATTTTATGTGATTAATAATATCCAAATATGGTTAGTCATTTAACAGCTTTTTCTGTTAGTCACCTGGATCTCAGGATCTATACATAATTAGAATACTGAGCCTAAAATCTTGCATTAAAAACTGGTATAGAAATAAATACAAAGTGTTAATTGTTATTTGAATCAGAGTGGGAAGGTGCTGGTGGAGGAAACTTAGGGCAACATAGGTGCTATTGATCTCTTGAAGGACTGAGATTTGCCAAGGCCAGACACCTGCACTTCTGGTTCACTGTAATTCTTCTGAAGGGTTTTGATCGAACAAGGCCAGGCACCTGCAAATCTGCTCTGTGCAAGTTCTACAAGGACACTTTGGCCAATTTTGCCTTGTCAGAGGCTAAGGATGGAGAACAAGACCTCTAAGTGTCTACAGTCCACATGGAACAATAGATCTAGTATGAAGCATATTTCAGTATGTTTCTGTTCATAAAATTGTACAGTTAAATAAGAAACCATCTTCTAGACCATCCACAACCATGTGTGCCCATAAGATTGAGATGTAATCATGAGATTACATGGAAATGCATAGTAAATGGGAAGATATCATAGCTGTTATTGCACAAAAAGTTAACAAGGAACAGCCAGTTCATTCAAAAGGCAGTAATTCTATAACGCCTTGCGTGATGGTTTCCTCCAACAGAACCCTTGGTTCTCATAGGTTGACTTTCTGAACACTAGTTGTCACCTGCTGTATACTCCCATGGTCTTTTGCTACCAGCAGCTCTCAATACTAGTTACTTCTTGTCAGGTTATTTGGTCATAGGAATGAAAAAAGTAACTACCACATCCTCTCCTTTCTTCAGATTGGGGTTTGTTGGTATGTACCTGAAAGACTGTGTTAAGACAAAACAGATTTTGCATGACATGAGCTACTGGGTACTTTGTAAACAGTAAAGCACTTGTTGATTTGAGCTATAAATATTTCTAATTCCACAGTAATGAACCATGTTAATGAGATGACAACTTTTTTAATATATTGAAAGAATTTGTTCAGTCAGATTTTCCCTGGAAGGGATCATGCTTTGTGAATGTGGAAGGTCATTGGGATCCTCTAGAGTGCCGGACTGTTTGCAGAGTACAATGCATGTTGAGAAAAGCTCACCTCGGCTTGATCCAGATCAAGACACACCTCTTCCGAAGAGCCTGCTGTACTTCATTCAGTGGATTCCCTGCCTCCTCTTGCTGACTGGAGCCTGTCTCTGGATAAAACTCACAAATTCCGCACTGAAACTGCTCCAAGGTGAAGATATTGGGGTGCACTGGCGTGTGGGAGGGGACAGAATCCAAGGTGAGAGGAGTGCCAGGGACAAAACTCACTTAGAAAATGCTCTTGCTAAAAATCGTTACCTCCTCCCTTGGGCTCTCAAGACGACTAAAAACAGGATGGAAGTTTGCATCTGTGCCTTCTTTCAGTGGCTCTCTGTCTCCTTTCCTTTAGCTGATGACTCAGAAGTAGGTCATTGTCCTTAACCTCTCCTGTGGAGTCACCTTGGATTCTCAGAGCATATGAACCTCAAAGGAGAGACCACACACTTTCCCAGAAAAGACCAATTATCCAGGAGGGTGACGTTGCATCCTGGAGCGGAAACAATCATCTGAGAACCAGCTTGTCCCTCCAAGCAAGGACTTCTATGGACCACCTTGTAGGACCAGAGCTGAGACAGTGACTATCAGACCCCACCTTGACCGGTCTCCTCCCTGCCCCAGCTCTTCCTCTACTAAAATTAAAGTTCATATAGGTACTTTGAAGACCAACTTGGAGTCACTGCACCCTTTTATCTGTCCCTCTTCCCTGTGAGGCCACACTGATAAATCTCCATTCTCTGCTTTTTGCCCTGACTTGACTCTCTAACTTGCATATCAAGACTGGCATCCCTTGTAGCAAGAATCCTAAAAGTTCTTATTAATAAGATCAAACCTGAGGCCAGTTATTGGGGTGAACACTGGAAGAGCAGAGAACCAGAACAAGCCACAGCTAACCTCACCTGGCCAATTTCTCAGCAGATCTTGTTTCCTCAGACTGGAAGCCTCTGTGTCCTCATATCCGAATGGCTCTCAGCTGAACTGTGCTGCTCAAAACCTAAAAGCTTAACCAGCCAAATGCTTAACCAGCCAAATGTTTCTAGTTTCTGGTCCTCACACCTTATATACCTTTCTGCTTTCTACCACCACTCCCTGGGAGTAAAGGCTCACTTTCTGGGATTAAAGGCGTGAGTCACCATGCTTGGCTGAATCCTTGAACACATGGATTTCTGCCTCTGGAATGCTAGGATTAAAGGTGTGTGCTATCACTGCCTATCCTCTATGTCCTCTATGTTTAATATTGTGGCTATTCTGTCTCTGACCCCAGATAAGTTTATTAGGGTGCACAATATTTTGGGGAACACAATACCACCTCAATCCCTAGCGTAGCCTGCTTAGAGCTGCCAGAGCCCAGACTTTTGCCATAAAAACTCCAGTGAGCCCCTGCAGTCCAGAGTCCTGACTGACATCTGAGGGACGTACATTGAATAATTACAGTATGTAGGCAAATAGCAGTGGCTACAGCATAGAGATAAACAGACTGGGGTGTAAGTGGGAGATCGAGATTGCTCTCAGTAGAAGTGGCAAGATGGGTTTCTGACTGTGAAGAGATCATCGTGCATTGTTTCAGGTTTGGGGAAGGAGGGAGGTATGCAGTTAGATCACAACCCACATGTTCTGGGGTGGCTTTGGACAGCACAGGGTTGACCAAGGCATATGGACCATGAGATATACAGTAGAATGCCATGCTGAACCAGATAGAAATATATATCTCTAAACTGATGTATAATAATAAAAACAAACACTATGCCAAGCTGGATATGGTGGCACCTGTGGGTCATCTGAATAATTTGGGAAGTGAAGGCAGAAAGATCAGGAGTTCAAGGCCATCCTCAGCTACATACCAAGTTTGACCCTTGACTATTTGAGACTCTGTCTTAAAAAACAACAAACAAACAAAAATGCTGTTCTCTTCTTAAAACAACTTAATCCAGATCCCAAGACTCTAAACCCA
Source organism: Peromyscus maniculatus bairdii (assembly GCF_049852395.1). NCBI lineage: Eukaryota > Metazoa > Chordata > Mammalia > Rodentia > Cricetidae > Peromyscus > Peromyscus maniculatus. The sequence goes on from NC_134856.1 coordinate 126,475,029, forward strand.
TTATAAAGTTGGAATATTCCCTGTGGTCCATGAACATCTGCTCTCCCTGTCTCTAGTAATGCAGGATGCTTATGAAAGCCACAGAAAATGGAGCCCAAGCTTGTGTGTGCCAGTCAGTCACAGTCCCCATTGACCTGTGGCATGGACGCTTAAGTGACCACACGATGGTTTTGCATTTTCTAGTCAAGAGGAAAGACCGTGTCTTGGGGCCTTGGCTGGGCACACCAGGCCTCATGATCAGCCTTTATGTCATCCCTCAACTCCATGTAGTTATTTCTCCCTGAGCCCTGGAGCTTACCTGGGATACAGGCAGTCTCGGGGCATGTATCTCCTATCCCTGTTGGGAAAACCATCCTTCCCCTCTCTGATGCTATAACCATTCATCCTCCACTGCCGCAGGGATCCCCCTATCCATCCAGGCGATTGTAACAGAATATCACCAGCAGAGTGACTTAAACAAGAGACATTGCGTTTGCCACAGTTCTGAAGTCAGCAGGTAACAGATAAAGTAACAGTCACCTTGGTTCTCCACGGGAGCATCTTGCCTTCAAGCTTCTAGGTAGACATCTCCTGGCTGTGCGCTCACATGGCCTTCCTGGCTGAGCCACACTTGGAAAGCAAGCATCACCAGGGCAGAATCAAGCCCTAGCATTTCTTCCTGTTCTCAGTGAAGGTCTTTAAACTCACAACCTATCTCCCAAAGGCTTCACTTCCAAAGATCATCACATCAAAGGTTAAAGATGCAGTGTGAATTGGGGGCGGGGGTGAACAGTGCTATATACAATAAGCGTGAGTTTTTTTGTACTAGAGTAGTATCTGAGAGCCTACATGCCTACATCTGATTCTGAGCACCAGGCAGGCAGAGCAAGAGAGAGAGAGAAGCAAAGCTGCAAGAGTATGTGGATAGACTGATATATTTAAATGCTTGCTCCCAACTTGGTGGAACTGTTTTGGAAGGATTAGGAGGTGTAGCCTTGTTGGAGGAGGTGTATCATCGGGGCAGGCTTTGAGGTTTCAAAAGCCCATGCCATTTCCAGTTAGCGCTCTCTCTCTCTCTCTCTCTCTCTCTCTCTCTCTCTCTCTCTCTCTCTCTCTCTCATGCCTGCTGCCATGCTCACCACCATGATGATCATGGACTCTACTCCTCAGGAGCCAGGAGCCCCCACTAAATGCTTTCTCCCATAAGTTGCCTTGCCACAGTGCTTTGTCACAGTAGTCAAAAAGCAACCAAGACAAGTTCCACAGGCAGAAACCCATGTGTGTTAGTTTCCTGTGGCCTTTATAATAAATGACCATAAACTTTGTAGTAACAGATTTTATCCTTTCAATTCTGAACTCCCGAGGCTCAAAAATCAGTATCACTGAGATAAATCAAGGTGCTGCTAGGGCAAGGCTCCTCCAGCTCTAGGGCAGAGCCCATCCTTTCTTTCTCAGCTGTTGGTAGCTCCAGCATGCCTAGCCTTGTGGCTTTATCACTTCAAGCATGGGCATGCCCGGGCATCTTCAAATCTCCCTCTGCTGTGTCATCCTGCTTCCTCTTTTCCTCCATGTCAACTCCCCCCCCCCTCAAAAAAAGTACAGATAAGTACATTTAGGGTTCACTCAGATAATCCAAGACGCTGTTCTGTCTTCAGATCTTCAATTCCACTTGCCCGGCACCCAGCCCCGCTCCTTTCGCTATGCGTATACAGTCCTGGATTGGGGCCTGTGCAAGGGCTAATCTTGACCGTCAGCTTGGGATAGTGGAGACTCACCTCTGCGCGTGTCTGTAAAGCTGGTTTTAGAGAGCTGTAACTGAGGGAAGATCCACCGTGAATGTGGACAGCCCCATCCCACGGGCTGGGACCCTAGACTGAATTTAAAAAGAAGTGGGCCAGGGACCAGCATCCACCTCTCTCTACCTCTTGGCTGTGGGCACAGTATGACCAGCCATTTGATCTCCCGTCACCACAACCTCCTTGCTGTGGTGGGCTGTACCCCTAAACCCAAACAAACCCTTCCTTCCTTGGGTTTTGTTACTGTTGGGTTTGGGGTCATGTATTTTTGTCACAGCATGGCTATCTGGGAGGGAAGCTGTTCAGCCTATCCCAGAGGGGTCTTGGTGAACGCCCTGGATGCCCTCTGATTATGAGTGGAATGGTTGTCTGCATGTAGACTACGGGGGCTTTTACTTTCCTTCTCTGATTTTCTCTGGCCCATTTTTGACCTCATTATCCTAGGAGCTGAGAAATGAACTCAAGGAAATCAATTTAACAATTACCGGCTCTGGCAAAAGTTGATGAGGAATTAATTAATTGACTAAAAGGGAAATAATTTTACCTGGGATTTGTTTATTCCTTGCCCAATTTAACTCTGGAAAATCAAGAATCAATAATATAAGATCAAATAAATTCATTTTCTTTGGTCTTTTCTATTGCTAGTTTAACAAAGTACAAATGGATGAGCTGTGCAGAAGTAGACTATGAAATCTGACCTGACTGGCAGGGGTCTCCACTCTGTGTCTCACTGTATACACTGCATTTATTCTGGCCAGTCACTTAATTTCACTGTGGAGAGGTTGAAACGTGAAAAGAATGATGACTTCATTTTGTACTAGATTCTCGAAAGATAACGTGCCCACTCAATGCACTCTGGAAAAGGATCGCTAAGTGCTTTTTTCTTCCTAATGAAAAATTTAATACTGCAATTCTGTTTCCAAGTTCACTCAGTCCTTTATCTGTTTATTTGTCAACTATTTATTATTTACTCAGTGCCAGCCATCTGTTGGGGCTGTTGTGGTTGCTGGGTCACCTGAAGTGAGAGTCTGCATCATATAGTACTCTTAGGGCATGGTGCAAACACCAGCAGAGTCGAATCTAATCACTATAACTTGATTGGCCTCCTGATACCCTAAGAAGTGGGGGGAGGTGTTAGAGAAATGTAAGTCAACACTGATCTTCAGCAGCTCTTCTGAGTCCCTTGCAGCCCTGGCAATGCTGTGCTGTGGATCCAGGTACCTCTTTGCAATTCCTTCCCAGCCTGACATATCAGAAAAAAAGGTTTTAGGTCTGCCCTATTCCCACCCCAATATGGAAAATATGGGAACTAAGAATCTCATCAATTAGCCAACTGGACTGATGGAATTGTTTATTAAAAAAAAAAAAAAAAAAAAAAAACACACACACACACAAAAAAAAAACCTAGTTGTAGAAAGAAATTCTTGTTACTATTCCTTGATACTCTCTGACATGTATATAATGTATTTTGGTTATTTTGGCTTCTATTACCTTCTCTCACTCCCTCACCCCCATTCATGTTGAACCCCTTCTTTCCAGCAGCTCTCCCCCCATTTTCACATTTTTGTTTGGGATCCACTTAGTTTAATTGGGGTTGCTTGCATGATTGTGGGTGAGGGGGTTTCTTACTAGGGCATGGCTCAGAGAGAAGGTGCCAAGAGTTTTAGGTTCAGGCAGAATGGGTGGGAGAGGGCTCTACCCGCTGCTAAAAATAAACAAGGCCAAAAGATTCCGCCCTTTTGATTCTTTTGCTGGCTTTGGGGGCCCCTGTTCCTCATTCTGGGTCGCCTTGTGCAGCCTTAATACAAGGGAGGGGAGGTGCCTAGTCTTACTGCAACTTGATATGCTGTGTGTGGTTGATATCCACGGGAGGCCTACCCTTTTCTGAATAGAAATGGAAGAATGGATGGGGGAGAGCAGAGGGGAGGGGGGGGAGGGGGTGGGAGGAGAGGAGGGAGGGGACACTGCAGTCAGGATGATGATGATGATGATGATGATGATGATGATGATGATGATGATGATGCAGAGGGGAGTGTGGTACTGTGTTCCAGCACAACTGCTGGGCTTGCATTCTTAGCATAGCTCAGGCATAGTGAGTGGTTAGTTACTTAAGGAGTATATTAGCTACTTTCTCATTTCTGTGATAGAATATCTGACAGAAACTACTTATGGGAGGAGAGTTGGGCTCACAGTTCCCAGGAAACAGTTCATATTGGTGTCATAAGCATGGCACCTTGGCTTACGACCATGTCACAGCATGAGGCAGCCGGCTCCATCATGGGGGCCAAACATGAAGCAGAGAACCCAGACTTAGGAAGTGGGGCTGGGCTGTAACACTCTAGGCCTCTCCTAGAGACCTACATTAGGCAGTGAGGACCTATGTCCTGAAGGTTCCAAAGCTTCTCAAAACAGTCAGAGGGGGTCTGAGTGTTCACGCACATGAGCCTGTTGGGGACACTTCACACTCAAAACTGCAACGGACGCATCTTCTCTGTGTCCTCTTCCTCCAGCCCCTCACAGCTTTCTGTGTCTGTGCATGAGGAGAACCAAGCAGAGGTGAGCCATGGGTTTTATAGAAACCTTTCCTCTAGCAACCCCACCCTTCTCTGGTAACCCCACTGTAGCCATCAGCCAGCTCCTCTTCTTATTAGTTACAAATGCTTGGCCTTATCTTACGCTTGTCCTACTAGTTCTTACGACTTAACCTGTTTTTCTTCATCTATGTTTTGCCTTGGGTTTTTTTCCCTTTCTTTCCTTCTGTATATCTTACCTTGTGTCTGGCTGGCTGGCAGCTGCCTGGCTTCTGGCCCGGGTGTGTCCCTCTCTTTCTCCCTCAATCTCTTCTCTCTTCTAGTTATTCCCTCTGCCCACGAGGCCCACCTATCCATCTTCTGCCTAGATACTGGTTGTTTGGCTTTTTATTAGACCAATCAGGTGCCTCAGGCAGGCAAGGTGAAACAGCAGCACACCCATACTTAAACAAGTGCAGCCGAGACAAATATAACACACCTTTATGTAGTTAAAGTAATATTCTGCAGCAAAACAAATGTAGCACATCTTTGCCTTGTTAAAATAATATTCCCTCACAGCACCCCACCCCTTCTTAAGCAGCCCACCTCCTCTCAAGCACACCACCCCTTCTCTAGCAATCCCATCCTTTGTGCTCAGGTAACTCACAGTAGTGAATTCAACACAGGCTCTACCTTTTCCTTCTATCAATTCCATAAAGACTCACACTGTGCCATGCTCCTCTTTAGTGTTATATCTTACCTAGCACCTGGCAATTTATAGTTGTTGTATAAGAGTATGTAAAAAATAAAATGGAATAAAAAGGATCAGGTACATGCCAGATGGCTGTTTCTCTTTTAAATGTGAATATAGTTGAAGTTACCCATTCAAGCATGTATTAATTTCATATTGAGAACTTTTTATATGAAAGGATCCACCCCCTTCTCCTAAATTTCAAACACATAAAAAGGTCTGTTGCATTGATGAGGAAAAATAAAACTGAATTTTTAGGTGACCTGTTTATGGTAATTAGGCAATTTAAATGCCTCTTGCAGCACACCGTTGCTTTCTGTCTGTATACAATCCTGCACAGACATGCTTGTGCAACGATGTTTCTTTCAATCAGTAACTAAATGTTTCAGTCATGTACAACTGTGCTTGTATCAAACCCAACCCAATGTATGTAAGTACACCCCAGAATGTCTGCACAAGGACAAACTTATTTAACAGCATGTTTCTCAGAATGTGTCCCTCTTGTTAGGGAACATGCAACTCAGTGGACTGCATCCATGTCTATGATTAGATCCTCCAGAAGAAAGCCTGGAGTGGGGGATACTAATCTCTGTTACAAATGATAAACAGTGTCAGCAATAATAACAGTAAAATAAGAAAATGACCAGTACTTCCACAGCACCTACTAGGTGGTCCTATTCAAACCACTATCTGCTCAGTAACTCAGCTTCACCCCATGAGGTAGGTAGTGACATCCTGACTTGTAGATGAGAAAACTGACATTAAGTGGCTTGCTAGGAGATCCACATGGGGTGAGCAGAAGAGCAAGAATTTGAACTCAGGCAGTTTGTCCTCAGCATCAATATATATATATATATATATATATATATATATATATATATATAATCAGTCACATTCTAAAGGCTTCCTAGCTTCAGCACTGTAACCCAGCACAGGAAGGTAAGCAACAGATGCCCAGTGAATATCTTAAGTATGAAACAGTCTTAAATAGGAAAGGTAGATGGCGACACCCTCCTGGTTATAGCCCATCCGGCTCTTTTTGATAAAATAAGAGGTTACTTGATATTGTCAATTTTTTTTATATATTCTTTGATATACAAGAAAGTGATATTCTCAGGTGCAAACGTTTGCTGCACAAAGCATGTTACTTATGGCCTCCTCACTTACACTGGATTATTGAATTTAAGTAGATGGCTGGTACAATTTGACGTTCAACCATGTGCCTCCTTGGTTAACCAATACAAACTCAGCTGGAATCATGCAGGAATCCTGGCTTCATGTGTATGCAATACAGTGACCTGCTAAGGAGGTGTCAATTTCGTGACTTCACTATCTGTTACCTAATCACTTCAGCTTAGTATCCTGTAGACTGCTGTAAAACCAAATGAGATCATGTCTACAAATGGCCTTCTCCTCTTGGATAGAAAAACCCAGTATAAACAGTAGGTCTTCTTACTACACATCATAACTTATTGCTGATAAAGAGCTCAACATTACCCTACATGGACAATGATTTGCCTGTCTCCTTTGCATTTATTTTTGGAAATGGCAACCTTCTAAAATAATAAATAGAAACTTATGGGCAAGAGTAGACTGATAAAGTAATGTTTTCCTTTATTTAAAATTCTTCCCCAACCTAAATCCAGATCCAGCCCCCCCTCTCTGGTGTGTGTGTGTGTGTGTGTGTGTGTGTGTGTGTGTGTGTTTCTTAGTTCTTGTGATGCAAACCCATGCCCACTGATCTCAGTAACTCTTCACTTATGCTATAAGCAAGGAAGAAGGGCTTGCTGCTATTACATCTATGAGGTGGCTGTGTCTCAGCCACTCAATGTTTCAGTTATTTACAATTGTGCTTCTAAAGACTGTCACCTCAGGTATCATAGCCATCCAGCATATGTAAATACCGCTACCATGCATAGCGATATGTTCCCTCAGGTTCAGCCTATATTTTCAAGAGAAATTGATGAGCAAACCAAGTTTGAATGTAACAGAAATTAAACAATAGCATGACTGTGTCATAACTGTCTAACCAAATCAGGCAGATTGGTAATTGGCAGCTGCTATTGGTGGGCCCACTGAGTCATTAATTATCACCCAAGGTTGCCCAATACCCTAGAGACAATGTCTTGGGCACACAACTGGCTCTGAGATGCCCATCAGAGTCCACTGAGAGGTGGGAACGTGAAACAGGCACCATCAAAGTGAACAAGGGCCCATCACAGAGAGGCCCGTGTGGATTCAGTCAACATTCTGTGGCCACCACAGCTGGCTGCTCTGCCTACCTGTCCAGGTGGAACTATTCATTCCTTAACTTCCTACGGGTACCAAGTGAACTTTGGGTAGATATTTTGGGCAAACAGAAGCAGTATATGGAGGTGTAGCATAGTTACCCATGTTGTATAGCTAAATAAAATCTGGGATTAA